>NC_045633.1:38923916-39153916 GCF_009829155.1 Mustela erminea | reverse complement strand
TCTTCCCAGCCTCTGGTAACCTTCCACTTTCTGTCTGTCTGAATTAGCCTATTCTAGGGACCTCAGATTAGTGGAATCATAAGTTCGTCCCTATGTGTTGGCTCTTTTCACTTAGCACAGACTCGTCCGTGTTGCCACCTGTCAGCATCACATTCCTTTTGCAAGGCTGAATAATATTTCATCGCACGTTTACACTAAATTTTGTTTATCCACTTAGCTGTTGATAAACATTCAAGCTCATTTTCTTAAACCAACATGAAAGAATACAGAGCTAAGCAAATTACGGAAAGGGATGTGTTCCGCATTCCAGATCGTTAGCTAGCGGAGTTCGCTTCGCCTGCTCATGTTCCTGTAGTTCAGTTAGGGTTGAACTGAAGGGGAGGTTCCTGATCTTTCTGATTTACTAATTCTAGCCCTTTCCCCTCCCTCTTGTTTTATATTATTTGGATGGTTTAAAAAATGAATTTGCCTTCTATAACCAAAGAACCATTAAGAAAAATTAAAAATCTTTGGGGCCTGGGTGGCTCAGGTCGTGACCTCAGGGTCCTGGGATGGAGCCCCGCATCAGGCTCTCTGCTCAGCAGGGAGCCTGCTTCCCCTTCTCTCTCTGCCTGCTGCTTTGCCTACTTGTGATCTCTCTCTCTGTCAAATAAATAAATAAAACCTTAAAAAAAAAAAGAAAAGAAAAATTAAAAATCTTTCATTAAGAAAAGTGAACGTGATATTCTTTCCCCATGTTTCCTAGAGCTTGTTCTTTTTCACTGTGTTCTCCAGGAGTACCGGGTGTCAAAGAAGAACGTTTTGAAGAAGGAATGATGATAAAGCACTGTGCGTTGTCTCTGGTGGGAGAACCCATCATGTACCCGGAAATCAACAGGTTTTTGACACTACTCCACGAGTGTAACATCTCTAGTTTCCTGGTCACAAATGCACAATTCCCTGTGGAAATCAGGTGAGCCATCCAGCTTATTAAGATACTCTGCCAGGATCTGTGTTTGACAGAAAGGCCTTAATGTATTCATAAAGGGCTTGTTGATTACCAATTACATACACGTGTTGGTTTTTTAGGGGTGAGAGATAGGCCTACTCTTAAAAATTCACTCTATTAGGGAAGATAATATTAGTAAAAAGAATAGAGGCACAAATTAATTGCCGGGGGAATTCAAAAGAGAATGCAGTGTTTTTTCCAGAAGGGTGAAACTTCTCAGAGAAGCCACTGTTTTAATTGGAATCTTAAAGGTAGGAAGCTGTAGTTTTTAATAAGAACCTCCTGAGAGAAGTAGGAAGTTAGGGTGTTTGTGATACCATTATGTAAATATAGTTCATCTGGACCACAGAGTGTGCGAAAGAGGCTGGCAGCTGGAAGCCAAGTTGAAAAGGTAGGGGGTAGATTGGAGAGGACTTCAAGCGCTGTTCTTTGGAAAGATCTTGCTTCCTGCGGAGTCATCTGCTAGCATGGTATAAAACGGGAGAGCCAGAACGCAGGCAACCAGACAGGAGAGTGTTTGTTTAGGTAAGAGTCATGAAGATGAAATTAAGACAGTGAGAATGAGGAGCCCTAAAAAAGACATTATGGAGATGTAGAGATCAGCTTGGCAGACTGCGTGGCTCTGAGAGCCCCGCGTGGAAGAGGACCAGTTAATGACTGGAGGGGTTCCAGCCATGTTGACTGCTGGGGTTATGGGGCCCTGGAGCAGTAGAAGATCCCATAAAGAACAGGTTTAACACATAAGATGTTGAGTTGGTTTGGGTGACTTAAAGGGAAAGCTTTCCAGATGCAGATGACCATCTTCTCTGGCCTGGAAATGACTTGTTTTTGCATTATACTTGAACTGTGCACGTATTATAACACCAAAAAAACATTAAATTTTACTTATTTTCCTGTGCTTTCCCCATAAGACTGAGTTGCTTGAGACCGGTGACCCCTGCTTATTTATCTTCACGTCACTAGTGTAGTGCCTCTGAGTTCTCGGGAGATGGCTAGTGAAATGTTGAGGAAATTTCCACAGAGGAATAAGAGACAGTGATCTTTTAAAATTCAAAGTTGTTTTGTAAATACTGACCAATAAACTATAACATGAAAAAAAGGAGAAAATAATTTTCAAATTTAAGAAAGACAGTATTGGAGTGATGTCAGAGTCATGGAGGCCTGCCTCATTCCCTTTTTCTCTTGCCTTCCATTTACAACTAATCAGATACCCATAACCAAACAAACAAAAGCACCTCTGTACAGCACACCAGGACACCCGAGAGGCATTCGCGTGTGCACCCGGAAGCGAGTGGATTGGACAGTGGAGAGGGGGTGGCAGCGGAGGCTGCAGGGACAGGTCTGGGAGGGAGCCAGCACCACCCTTCTGGCAGAGGAGATGGAGGCTGGAAGCGGTTGCTACAGAGCTGGAGAACCTGTTGCTCGCTCTGCGAAACCACAGTGACTGGAGGGGTGGGAAGTGGGGGAATGAAAGGGAAGGAAGGCCGACTCAGAACTGAGGAAAGTATGTTTCCTGCTGTCTGCCCCAGGGGATTTAGGTGGAAGTGCCCATGGAGCTCTGGGAGCCCTCTACTTGAGGATCATGGGGCACACCCAAAGCCCTAGGTGCTAAGCACACCCCACCTTCCACTGTGCTGCCATCACCCCCCCTTTTATTTTCAATGCACAGCTCTCCCAGCCTTAGTGGGGGAGTCAGCACTGGTAAGAGGAACCAAAGACTTGTGCTGCAGCACCACCTTCTGGAAGAGAAGAGGAAGGCTTCCATCACCAACCTGTTAAAACTATTAGAATCAAACTAAACAAGGCTTTTACATAAATAAGAAGGGTGTTTGCTGCCTTAGATGCGGTGGCAGAGGCACTTTTCATGAAACACTATGAAAAATCATGGTAATATGGTATCACAAAAGGAAAATAACAATTTTGTAGTAACAGAACCACAAAACATGGACTATTGCAATCTGATACATAATTCAAAACTAGCTATTATGATGGACTTCAACAAACTACAAGAAAACTTATGAAGGCAATACTGTGACCTCAGGAATAAAATTAGAGAATAGAAGAAATACTTTACCAAAGAGATTGAAATTCTAATGAAGAACCAAACAGAAATTCTGGAGCTGGAATACTCAAAAAATGAAAGGAAGAATGCATTTTGAAAGCATTGGAAATAGAGCAGATCAGATGGAAGAGAGAACTCATGAGCTGGAAGGTAGGGATCTAGAAATGATTCAGGTGGAAGAGGAGAGAGAACTAAGATTTTAAGGAAGTAAAGAAACCCTGTGAGAACTATCAGACGCCATTAGGAGAGTCAACATTAAATGAATGGGAATTTCCAGAGGGATAAGAGAGAGAGAAAGGAGCAGAGAGCATATTTAAGGAAATAAGAGCTGAGAACTTCTCAAACCCTGGGACGGAACTGGACAGACAAGTCCACAAAGCTAATAAAACACGTACCTCAATGTGAAAAGACCTTCTTTAAGACACAGTATATTGAAACTGTCAAAGTCAATGGTAAAGAATTTAAAAGGCAACCTGGGGGAAAAAGACAATAACTTACAAAGGAACCTGCATGAGGCTTTCAGCAGATTTCTCTGCAGAAACTCTACAGCCTTGTGAAGAGCGGAATGATTTTTTTCAAAATAGTGAAAGATAAAAACTGCCTCCCAAGAATATCTGGCAAAGTTATCCTTCAGATATGAGGTAAAGATAAAGGCTTTCCCAGACAAACCACAACTGAGGGGAGTTCACCACCAATAGACCTGCCTTACAGGATACGTTGCAGGGAGCTCTTCAAGCTGAAATGGGAAGATGGAAATACACAAAATGCTGATTAAGGTGGTAAATGGACAGTTAGAAGACTATAACTCTTTTTTACAATAGTATATTAAACCCTTAATTAGAGCATGAAGTTTAAAGGAAAAGTATTAAAAATAATTGTACCTGCTTCCACTTGGTAACAAAATCACAGCATGGAAAGGTAATTTGTCACATCAAAAATACTGAAGAATAACAATCATCGTATGGTTTCACTCATATGTGGAATGTAACAGCGCAGAGGACTATACGGGAAGGGAGGGAAAACCCATGAGAGATGCTGAACTCCAGGACCCAAACTTTGGGCTACAGAAGGGAGGGGTGAGGGAATGGGGGGTTGGGTATTAAGGAGGGCACGTGTTGTGATGAGCACTGGGTATGCAACTAGTGGATTGTTGAACACTACGTCAGAAACTAACGGTGTGCTATATTTTGGCTAATTGAACATAATAGTTAAAATAAATACCGGAGTATCAAAAGGATGGAATTATAGGCAAATCAAGATAAATTGCTATCAGCAGAAAAAATGGCTATTTCATCTAGAGGTGTTTTTCGTAATCCTCGTGGTAACCACTAAGCAGGAAATGTAGAGCATAGACACTACACATAAAGAAGAGGGGAGACTGAGCAAATCACCATGGAAACCACCAGCTTATAAAGGTAGAAACAGAACAAAAAAAACCAGTGGGAAGGCAGAAGATAAAATGGCACTAGTAAACCATTACATATCAATAACCGCCCAAAATTGAACCCAGCAATCAAGTGCTCAGAGAGGCTGAATGGATTTAAAACAACAGCAACAAAAAACCACACAGGACTCCGCTATATGCTGCCTATAGGAGACTCTTGTCCAGCTCTGAAGACACCAGCAGGCACAAAGTGGAAGGCTGGAAGGTGACCATCCAGGCGGTGGGAATCAGAAGAAGGTAGGTGGGGCATCCCTCTCTCCAAGTCAAAAAAGGGTCACAGGGTGGGACACCTGGGTGGCTCAGGTGGTTGAGCAGCTGCCTTTGGCTCAGGTCATGATCCCAGCGTCCTGGGATCGAGTCCCGCATTGGGCTCCTTGCTCGGCAGGGAGCCTGCTTCTTCCTTTGCCTCTGCCTGCCATTCTGTCTGCCTGTGCTCACTCTCTCTCCCTCTCTCTCTCTCTGACAAATAAATAAAATCTTTAAAAAAAAAAAAAGGGTCACAGGGGACAAGGAAGGTCATCACACAATTGGTAAGTGAATCTGCACGTCAAGAAGACAGAACACTTGTGTGTACAGTTCCAGCACCCACACACCGAAGTACATTAAACAAATACTAAGAGATCTTGAGGTACAGCTCAATAATGCGATAACAGTAAAGGACCCAGATACGCTAATCTCAGCAGCAGTTGGATCAGGAAGTCGAAGAGGAAACACCGGAATTGAGCCACACTTCAGAGCAAACGACTTCGTGGACATATGTGGAACATTCCAAAGTAAGTCAAGAACTTGGTCGGTTTAGCAACAAAAAACAACCTGATCAGAAAATGAATAGAAGAACTAAATAGGCATTTTTGCAAAGAGGACATCAAAATGGTCAGCAGGTGCATGAAAAATGCACAACATCACACATCGTCAGGGTGATGCAAATCGAAACCACAGTGCGGTACCACCTCATACTTGCTAAAATGGCCATCACTGAGAAGACAAGACAACAGGTGCTGGCGAGGATGTGGAGACAAGGGAACCTTTATACTTTGTCGGTGGGAATGTAAGTTGGTGCGGCCACCATGGAAAAGAATGTGGAGGAATATGGAGGTTTCTCAAAAAATTAAAAATAGATCTACCGTAAGATCCAGCAGCTCCACTTCTGGGTACATACCCAAAGGAAATGGAAACAGGGTTTTGATGAGATAAGTATTTCCATGTTTATTGCAGCATCCTTCACAATAGCCAAGCTATGGAGACACCCCAGCTGCCCGTCAACAGAGGAACGAATAAAAACCGTGTGGTACATGTACACCACGAAATACTACTGACCAATAAGAAAGGAGGATATCCTGCTGTTTGCAACAACTTGGATGGACCTCGAGCACGTCATGGTATGCAAGTCCGAGAAAGACGAGTACTGTATGATACCATTTATGTGCGGAATCTCAAAAAGTTAAATTTGTTTAAAAAAAAAAAAAAGTAAATGATGGTTACCAGGGAATGATGGAGGGTGTAAGGTTGGTGGTGTTTAAGGGTACAAACTTGTAACAAGTAGTAACTAAGCCATAGAGACCTAATGGATACTATAAGGAATAGAGATAATCATAGTGTATAAATTATGTAATGTTATAAATGTTACTCGGACAATCACGACGATATACAAATGTAACGCGTTATACACCTTAAACTTACAGTGTCACATGCTCAATGTATTCAATAAAGAAGATATTATTGTTTGTAAAAAGAATGATCATACGCGGGCATGCGCAAAGTGAGTTTAAAATTTAGCGTCCTAGGAAATCAGAGTTGGATAAAATTGACTAATGGGCAGTAATAAGAAAACCAGTGACATTGTCACAAGGATAGCTAAAACAATACTTTCTGAAGTCGTATAAAAAGGTAAAGTTAAAAGGGAAATGTTTTTAAAATGTCAATGTATAAATTTTGTGTGGGTTTCCATTCCTTTTTAGACATTTTTTTAGGTTTAAAACCCCTGGGTTTTCAGATGGCTCCTGTTGGAAGAGTTGCTATAGATGTTGGGATTTATATACACATGACAGAAAGGGAGTTTATCCCAAATCCGAGGCATATATATGTAAAAAGAATAAATCTGCTTGAAGTGGGATGTGGGTAATTTTCTGCAAAATGATAACCAGAGAAGATGATTCATTGTTTGCATGCACAGCACTCCTTTCGAGTGGTCACAGACTGAAGAAGGTTACAGAGCGGTGCATCAGCTGTGTGCTTGAGAGTGTCCAGCTAAATGCCTGGCACCTCGTGAGCGCTCAGAAAGTGTTCTTGGGTCCCTCTTCCCCACTCGCTGGTGAGCCTCCTCTCGGAGCCCGGGGATCACCATACGACACAGTGTCATGCTAGTCTTGACTGCCATCCGTGAAAATGGGACACAAAGGCGTTGATTAAACCAGTTGTTCAGTGTGGGCACTGGTAAACTGGTTGGGAGGCAAGGAGGAGTGAAGTAGGGCATGAGAAGTCAGCAGGTTTCTCGGACGTTGAACACAAGAGTTCTTAGGAAGCGGGAAGGGTATACCCTGTGAGTAATAAGGAAGAAGGAGTGCTCAGAAGCAAAGTTCCTTTGTGTGGATTTGGAAAGCGTTCTTGAAGCTCCTATATCCAGGGTGCCGGGGTCCAGGGGTGTGTGTCCCTTCTTCAGTTGTCCTTACTGGGCGAAGGAGAGAATGTGTGGGAAGGAGCCGTTTTAGGTTTGGAGCTCAAAGAATTGGCGTATCTTGGTTATTTATTGAACTACCAGTGTGGACGGAGGCAAAACCCAAAGCTGAGATACACACTTATGGCTGGGCTCCGCATACTACTGCTAGGATCTGAGGGGAATTTCTGTTAACGACACCCTAGCAGAGATGGATTGAAGAGCCTGACCTTCCGGCCTGCCTTTCTCTAATGCACAGCAGTCCTGCTGGTGTGGCGTGACATGCCTGCCTGGCGTTAGGGGCCCGAAACAGGTGCCTGTCCCACCCCTACTCTTCCCCAGAGTGACGTGTGAGTAGTTCAGAAACGAGTTAGAAGAAGAGCACGGAGATTTGACATACCAGATACTAAGATGTGTTAATACTGAGTATTAACTAAGCCTTAGAACTAGTATTGTAACTAAGTATTAATGAAGTATTGAGACTCAGTATTTAAAACTACGAGTTTCAGATACTCTGGGCTATAGAGTAGTGAAACAAAACGGGCCTGAGGCGCCCCTGCTTTCCCACTGATACTTTCCTGACCCGAGGGCCTCTCTGAGTTGAGCTGAGCGCCCTCCTCTCCCTTCACCCCCGGCCCAGGAGAGAGTGGAAGGAGCAGTGCCTCGGCGTCCGGATCGTACCGTTCGAGTCCTGTGAGTTGGGAGGAATCCAAATGCCGGTTGTCTCGGGTGTCTTCGTTTCTTCGGGACCGCAGGGCTGTAGACTCCAGTGACTTTGGGAAGTTACCCGCAGTGTTTGTAGTGCCGCTTCCGTACAGCGGGTCAGCTCAGGCAGCAGAGCTGGCGAGCGAACCCCTCGCAGCCGCTTTATCACTGAGCGCGCTCTGGGCAATAATGATGCGCTCTCGGTGATCGGAGGTTTACTAAGTTGTTTTTTTAATTAAAAACTTTTCCCTAAGTTACTGCAGTACCACCCACACTTTAATACCTTCTAAGGAGGTTCTTGACTTTGTCCGTTGGCCTTCCCTTGACCCGCACGCAGGTGTAGTTCAGGCTACTTCCCTTTTCACGACGCTTTTCCTTAAGAGAATTTCATCTGCCCTTCGGCTCCCAAGTGTGTGGCTTCGCAGGGGCAGTTCTTCCCCCGAGGGCAGTTGTGCAGGGAGTGGTCCTCGAGGCTGTGGAGGACGGAGGCTAACACCTTGGGCCGTGGAGAAGGCTGTTGGACTCTGCAGCTTTATGGTTTTGTTAACGCGGGCTTTTATCATGTAAGACACTTAGTATTAATAGTAGGACTGGGAAGGATTGGACCATGAATGCCTTTTCTCTTGAGGAAAGGCCCTTTTTTTTTTTTTTTTTTTTTAAAGATTTTATTTATTAATTTGACAGGGAGAAATCACAAGCAGACGGAGAGGCAGCCAGGGAGAGAGAGAGGGAAGCAGGCTCTCCGCTGAGCAGAGAGCCCGATGCGGGACTCGATCCCAGGACTCTGAGATCATGACCTGAGCTGAAGGCAGCGGCTTAACCCACTGAGCCACCCAGGCGCCCCGAGGAAAGGCCCTTTTAATTCCACCAAAGCAAGCGGTTTTATAGTGGTATTGTTAGCCGGCATGGCTTCTTGTCAGTTACCTCTTCTTACAATCACTCATCTTAAAGCCGAATCACTCAACGTGACCGCCATTTATTTAGCTCATAATTCTGGGTGCGCTGGCTTTGCGGGTCTCCATGTTGTTCCTCGGTCAGTTGGCGGATCGCTGGGCTGGCTGGTCTACGCGGCCATGGCTGGGACCGATGGCCTCTATTCGTGTAGCTTCTCACCTCCCGGTGAACGTGCTCACATGGGGGCAGGGTTTCAAAAGCCGCGCAGGAGGGTGAGCTCCATGCCCAGGCGTCTCTCGTGAGCCTCTGCTCGGGTCATCCCCGCTCACTTCCATTGGCCAAAGCAAGTCCCAGCTGAGAGGGCACCCCCAGCTGCGGGGCAAGGGGACGCGGATATAAGGAGAGGAGGAATTTAGGGCCGTGTTTGTCGTCCAGTGTATGGCACAACGGGCTGTGGTCAAGGAGGTTAACCTTGAACCACTGGGATTCCCTGTTTTTTAGGAACTCAATTGAAAAAAAAAAGATAATTTTATGGGTTAGCTGGAGAGGCCCAAAGGTTTCAGACTGGCAGTTGGTCAGAAGTAGATTTTATTTGTCCTGAACCATGTTGAAAAGCTTTCTGTTTGTGTTTTTAGGCCAACAGTTAACATCCAGAGATTTTGCATAAAATCTGAATTTCTGACTTTTGGAAAAGACAGTCTGGCAAAAATTGTTAGAAGCCAAGTAAAAAGTGCTGCTTTTCCAATACCAGAACACTTCACTCTTAGCTGGTTTTATCACTCACGGTCCTCTGACACCGGATGTGTGGTTTTTTCTACACCAGCAGTTTTCCGGTTCTCTGCGGACACCACCTGGGTCCGGGCAGACTGCGTAGCTTAGGGGTTCAGTCTGATAAGAGCGCCCCACTTCCGGCGCCGGGCGCAGTCCGTATCGCACCGGTTCTTCTGACCAGGAGCTGTAGATCGGGGCTTCCCATGACTCCTTCCTCAAGTTCGGTGATGTGCTAGAACCACTCACAGAAATCAGGGAAAACCGTTTATGACTATTATTCGTTTAGTGTAAAGCATACAGATCAGGACTAGCCACATGGAAGAGATCAAGGGACCCGGTATGGGGGGCACTACACTTCCATCCCATCTCCAGGCACAGTAACCCCCGTCCTGCCCCTGCACCCGGTACCTCAGTGTGTTCACCAGCCTGAAGCCTCTGGAACCCCATCATGTTTACATAGACAGGACTGCGTCAGTCTTTGTCAGTTGGTGATTAGCTCAACCTCCAGCCTGTCTCCCTCCCTGGAGGTTGGGGGGTGGATCTGAAAGTTCCAACCCTATAATCACCTGGTTGGTTCTTGTGGCTGCCAGCCCCATCCTGAAGCTGTCTGGGGGCCCAGCAGGAGTCACCTCATTAGTAAAGTAAATCTTTGTGGTTGAATGGGGCTAGTACGGATAACAAAAGATGCTTCTCTCACCTCTGTCACTCAGGAAATGCCAAGGGTTTTAGGAACTCTATGCCAGGAACTAAGCGTAAGGAATCCTGTCTTATTATACAGTATCACACCAGGTAATGGTTATTCCTTTGATGAAGCTGTGGTTTTCAGTTTGCCAGACTGTTCCCCGTTTTGTTGTCTCCGCCATAAGGCTGAGTGCCACGGGCCACTTGTCAGCGGAGTTGCACTGTTCATTCTCTTATAGCAGAGAAGTTTCTGTCACCATTTCTAACAAATACGAAACCGTGGAAGGTACCACATGGTCAAGGAAAATGGAAGCATGTCACTTTGAGTAAGGAAAGAGTATCCTTGCGTGTTCCATGTGCAGTTTGCGTTTCGGTGTCCAAAGAACTTTCTCCTTTAAAAGTGGCTTGCTTGACTCACACGCTATCCTTGGCCCCTGTAGACAAGTGAGTTTAGGACCCTTGTCATTGGGTACAGTGGGCGTTTGCGTTCAGCACTGCAGTCAGAGAGGTCCCTCACACCATGGTTCTGCTAGCGCACGCCACGTTACTCCTTCTCGGATTGCTCTGGGCTGTGATGCCGGTGCCCGGCAGTGAGACGGCTTCTTAAAGCAGACCTCGGGGGTCCTCGTGTTGTGCGTGATGAAGCTGTTGGAGTGATGTTCTGCAACGCGGAGTAGCTTCTTCTCTGAGGATTCTCCGAGAACTGACTGGTTTGTTCTTCCTTGGACATACGAAACCTATGACTGTGTCTCTCTTTCCACGAGTGTTTTAGGGTTTAGAGTCTCCTTTGTGTAGCTCTTGTAGACGGACATACTCTTGGCTTCGTCTTGAGTCCCCGTTTTTTCATTATTTTCTTATCTGTTTTATGTTATTTTTAAGTCTACACTTAAAATCTGATTTTTCTTTTTTGGTAAATGTTGTTGATGCACAGCTGACTGTGTGCCCGCAGCTGATCCCAAGAAGACAGACCTGTGTTCCGAATCAAGCTGTGGCACGATGAGCGCTTAACTCCTGGACCTCGCCGCCTCCACCGGCTTTGTCCCTCTGCTCATTTACTGTTGAGCACTGAAGCCGCGTGAACTGCAGGCTCTTTGTTTTGCTTCTCCCATCAGTATTTCTGTGACTCTGTTTGCTGTATGTTTTGTTTTTAGTTTGTGCTAAGACATTTACCATATGTGTCAGAGAACCTCTGTAAATTGGATAGCTCTTCCCATACTAGAGGCTTAGTGAATGTTTGAAGAAATGCATGAATTTTAATAAAAATAGTTTTCATGTATTTTTTAGCTCAAATAGTTTTCTTGTATTTTTTAGGTTACAGAAAATAGCTTCTAATTAAAAGAGGATTATAAACATCACGTGATCCTCTCAGTAGAAGCTTTTCTCCCCTCCCAGCCTGTTTTGTTTGTAGTAAATGTGTTAAGTTTAAAATACAGTCTTCTCTTGTGTCCGTGAATTGACAGAGTACCTTTCAGAAATATGCTAGTCTAGGGGCGCCTGGGTGGCTCAGTCGGTGAAGTGTCTGCCTTTGGCTCAGGTCGTGATCTCAGGGTTCTGGGATCGAGCCCCACATCGTGCTCCCTGCTCAGCGGGGAGCCTGCTTCCTCCTCTCTCTCTGCCTCTTCCCCCGCTCATGCTCTCCTCTTTTCTAATAAATAAATAAATAAATAAGATTGTTAAAAAAATATATATGCAGGTCTAGATAGGCTAAAAAAGAGGAAATACAGTCAGGTGTTAAGAGCTGGACTCTGGTCTAGAGGAGATCTGGTTTGGATCCTAACTGAATCTCTTGCTGTCCTAGTGACACTGAGAAAGTAACTTCTCGGGGCCCAGCTTCCTAACCTGTGACCGGATTTTATAATCGTGACCATCGTATAGTGGCATTGAGAGTATACGAGATAATACATGAAAACACCTAGAAGTTTTGCTTTTGGAAAGGTAGGCTAAGTAATAATTTGGTCAAAGCGTACTTTAAGACAGGCATCATTACTCAAGATAAGGTAGATGTTTCTTAATAATAAAATTTTAAACCCACTGGGAACATAAAAGAATTTAACAATTTAAAACTTGTAAACACAATAACATGATCTCAATATTGAAAGAACTATGAGGAGAGATGGTAGGTTTTTAACATAATTCTCTCAAACTGTTAAAAGAAGCAAATTAAAATCAATAGCAGTAGTGAAGATTTGAACAACTAAAGCAACAAATTTAGCCTGTGTTACAGAAATTGAGCATTGCAGCCAGAAACTTTGGCATATAATTTTTTTCAAGAGCATGGAATTTGCTTGCAGACTAATCTCCTGATGGCCATATGCTGGGCATTATAGCAAGTTCCAGCAAAGCATTGAACTCATATGGAGCAAGATACCTGAACATCCTGGAATCACAGTAGAAATCAACACGGAGAGATTAATAGACTATTCTAGTATGTTTGTAATTTATCAGTTGCTTCTGATGGGTTCAAGAAGTCACAGTGGATGTCGAAAATACTGTGATGGGTAGTGAGGGGAATAGAAACAAAGCTTACGGGGTGGGTGTCAGCTGGATTAACAGTACAGAACCTACTGCTCTGCAAAAGCAGTGAGAACACTAGCAAACCTGGTCAGAATCAACTTTTTCTTAACCAAAGACACACAATAGTCTGAGGAGCATTTATTCTAGAAAAATGGTTCAATCTCAGTGGGGACAGTAAGTCTTGTGATGTTCGTGTCCTAAGCTTCGTGGGGTCTTAATATGTCCTAGTCCATCCTCACTGCCCCAGCGCTGCAGTCGCCTAAACCCAATAGCTTGTAGCCCCAGGAAACACCCGCTGCCTGGCAGCCGGGGGAGGGGAGGCGGAACCGAGCAGGCAATCCTTCAGAGTCCCGTCTGCAGAGAACCGTCGTTATGCGGGTTCTGTGGCCGTTCCCTGGAAGCCCATGCACAGGGCTTGTCTTTACTGAAGTCACTCATCCTGTCCAGGGAAGAAGCTTTTCTTGGCGGGGGGCAGGGTTCTTGTTAGGGGCCAGTTAGCGGCAACTGTTCAACTTCGCAGCTGCCTGAGGCAGCGGTTACGGTTGGGGCAAGCAGGACGCCGATTGAAGAGATTGAAGGAAAAGCTGGGGAATGAGGTGTTCATAGGGAACTTTGAAAAGCTCCTGTGTATTCCTGGGAAGCTAGAAGCCGGGCCTGCCAGAGAGACGTGACAAGGCTTTATGCTCTCACCCCTGCAGATGTCGGTGTCTTAAGCAAACCGAGGCCGAGTTGTGAGCCGCCCACCTCCGCTTGCCCGGACACACAGAAGCCTCCGCAGAGGTGGGAGCCTTGCTGGTTGGAGGCGCTTAGGGCTGTTTCTGGCCAGTCACTAGCAGACTACTAGGCTAACCAAGCAGGCTAAATGCAAGGAAGAATTACAGAATTTACCAGAGTAGTTCAGTAACAACAAAACAGCGACAAACAAATAAAAAACAGCAACCCTGCTTTGGGAGGTATCTGATACCCAGAGTCGTGCATAATATTATATAAAATGTTAAATGTTTATTTAAAAAATCATGAAATAGACAAAGAAGTGAGAGTGTGGTGGCTCCTACACAGGGAAGAAAACAGCTAATCGAAAATGTCTTCTTTCTTTTTCTTTCATATGTCTTTCCGTATTGGGCTCATCTCCCTCTGCATAATGTCCTCAGGCTCATCCGTCATGTTGCAAATGACAGAATCTCCTTTTTCCTCACGGCTGAATAATGTGGCATTTTCTTTATCCATCCATCTGTTGATAGACACTTGTCCGTGTCTCGGCTGTTGTGGAAAATGCTGCAGTGCCCATGGAGATGCAGAGATCTTTTCAAGATACTGATTCGTTCCTTTGGATAAACACCCAGAAGTGGGATTGCTGCATCCTGCGGTAGTCCTGGTTTTAGTGTTTTTGAGGAGCCTCCATAGTGACTGTACCAATTTACATTCCCACCAGCAGTGCACAGGGTTCCCTTTCCTCTGTGCCTCTTCGTCGCTTCGTGTCATCTCTTGTCTTCTCAGAAGAGCCATTCCCCACGGGGCTGTACTTGGATTGACATCTCCTTGCTTACGAGCGACGTCGAGGTCCTTTTCAAGCACCTGTTGGCCACTTGCATGTCTTCTTTGGAAAAATGTCTGTGCTGGTCCTTTGCCCATTTTTAAATATCAGATTAGGTTTTTTGCTTTTCAGTTGTAGAAGTTCCTTACCTATTTTGGATATGAACCTGATTCAGACATACGATTTGCGGAGATTTTCTTCCATTCTGGAGGTTGCCTCTCTGACTTTGTTGTGCAGAAGCTCTTTCATTTGGTGCAGTTCCACTTGTTTGTTTGTTTGTTGTTGTTGTTGTTGCCTGCACTTTTGGTGTCATATCCAAAAACCGTTGCCAAGTCCAAGGTGAAAGACCTTTTCCCTGTGTTTTCTTCCAGGAATTTTACAGTTTGGGGTCTAATATTTAAGTCTTTACTCCATTTTGACTTAGATTTTGTGAGTGATACAGGGGTCCAGTTTCATTTTTTGTATGTGAATATCCAGTTTTCCCAGCACCATTTGGTGAAGAGACTGCCCTTTCCACATTGAGTGATCTTGGCTCCCTTGTCAAATACTTGTTGACTATATGTACACGTGGGTTTATCTCGGGATTCCTGATTCTGCTCTATTTGTCCGTTTGCTTTAATGTCGTTCATGTTTTCATGTGAGTGTTAACATCATACTGTTTTTATTACTGTATCTCTGCTGTAGTTTCAGATCAGGAAGTACGATGCTTCCTGCTTTGTTCTTTTTTTTTTTTTTTTTTTTTTTCATTAGGATTGCTCTGGCTACTCGGAGTCTTTTGTGGTTCTGTAGGAAGTTTAGGATTGATTTTTCTCTTTCTGTGAAAAGGGTCATTGGAATTTAGTAGGGATTGCCCTGAATCTGTAGATGGCTTTGGGTGTTCACAGACATTTTCATTATCACCATATTAATTCTTCTGATCCATGAACATGGGATATCTTCCCATTTATTTGTGTTTTCAACTTACTTGATCGATGTGGAGAAGTTCTTGAAACTAATACAACAATACACTTTCTAAGGCTCCATTCCTAGATGATTCAGTCTTGAGAGAGGCCCCAGAACCCGGGTTTGCAGGTGCTTCTGATACAGGTTGTCCTGACCACACTTGGAGAAACACTGCTGTGAGGCTCTCCTTGACAAAGGGCCAGCCAGTACTGTCTGTGAACTGACCGTCTGAGGGAGGCGTTGCTGCGCGGGGCTGGGGGAGCAGGCTCTGGGGTCCCATCTCAGCTTGGGTGTCAGTATTGATACTTGCGGATTCTCGAACAAGCTCCTTAGCCTTTGGGTCTCAGTTTCATCGTGTCTAAACTTGGTAGAAGTAGCGACCACCGTGTTGTTTTACTGTGAAAGTTTCATGAACTGCAGAGGAGGCTGAAGCACGGAGCAGCCGCCCCTGACGAGTGCTCGGTAAATCCTTCCCTTCGTCCTCCTCCTCTTCTCCTCCTGCATAATTCGGCCGCAACTAACAGCCCAGATTTTTGTGTTTTTTGTTTTGTTTCTTAAAGATTTTATTTATTTATCTGACAGATCACAAGTAGGCAGAGAGGCAGGCAGAGAGAGAGGGGGGGAAGCAGGGTCCCCGCTGAGCAGAGAGCCCGATGTGGGGCTCGATCCCAGGACCCTGAGATCATGACCTGAGCCGAAGGCAGAGGCTTTAACCCACTGAGCCACCCAGGTGCCCCCCAGATTCTGGTTTTAATGCTGTTGATGTTTGGACCACTTCGGTTATTTTTTTTTAATGTTTTGTTCAGTAGGAACGTCAGACTTACTCTGTAAGCCGTTTGGTTTCTTGCAAACTTAAATCTCTTCCTTTTTTCCTTGCTGTAGAGATTGGTTCTCATTCTACCTTCCAAGCCAGTGGCCTGCTAATCTCTATGGAAGGGCAAAAAAGGAAGAGGGATTTTTATGTCCAGTTGTCAACGCATTTGTATTTATGGTTGTTCTTAATTCAGATTTAAATGAGCAGGATGAAAGATCTTTACAATAATCTTACCAAGATTCGTTGGGCATTTTCACTGGGGATGGGGTTTAGGATTGTATTTCCCTTTTATTTTCCTTTTTAATTGTTCTCAGCAGCGTTGTGAGACTGTCACACACAAATTATTACCATTATTTTAAGGTTATAACATTCTCTTGCATTTTGGGAACAAAAACGATGCAATCTCTATATAGAATAGTGATAGATAAATGGCCGTGCCGAGAACCTCTTGCTTGTCCTGGGGAATAGAGGCCAATCCGAGGCAGACGTAAGATCCTTGAGGCTCAGAATATTTCTCCAAGATACTTCTCATGTTTTGAGTCCCTTAGGAATAAGCTCTGGAATTCTCAGGGACTTTAACTCCTCTTCATGCTTCCTCTGCTCTTTCGTAAGAGATGTACAAACTTCCTTGATCATAGCATCTCAGATTTTATTTTATTTTTTTATTTTTTTTTTTTTTTTAAAGATTTTATTTATTTATTTGACAGAGAGAAATCACAAGTAGATGGAGAGGCAGGCAGAGAGAGAGAGAGGGAAGCAGGCTCTCCGCTGAGCAGAGAGCCCGATGCGGGACTCGATCCCAGGACTCTGAGATCATGACCTGAGCCGAAGGCAGCGGCTTAACCCACTGAGCCACCCAGGCGCCCAGCATCTCAGATTTTAGTACCGAGTAAAATTTCTTACTGGTACTGTTAGTGTCCAGGGCTTCCTTTTTTTGCAAGTGAGGGAAGTTTGTAAAATAATTGTGGCCTTTGGAATTTACTGTTCATAATCTTAAGTAGTTATGAAGGCGTAGTGAAAAGGTCAAGCCGGTTCCCACTTTGCATTAGGCAGCTTTATGACAAAGTCCTGTAAGTACCAGATAATGATAGCCAGCAGTATCCGTTAAAGCAGTCTCTTCTACTTTTATTTTCTGTACGACATAGAGTCCAGTTAAGGTAGCATAGCTTGTCTGTTATTAAGAGGCTCCCAGCAAGCGGGGTGATGAGACCGAATGTGCCATTAACAGGGCGCGCCTGTTTTTCATTTGCAGTAATTGATGTCCTTTGCTCAGTCGTGACACAGGGTTGAACTTTTAAGGGTTCCCTTGGTATGCCAGTGTTGGAGACGGGTTAAAGCAATGGGTCTGCAGTATTTTAATCACTTCTTAACTTCGGTCAGAGCTTCTCCACTCTTAATAACTTTGGGTTTAGACCTTCTGATTTTTCCATATGTCACTAACCAGATCATTATAAGCATTGGTTTGGCCTGCATGCCCTAAAAGTTTAGGTTAGCTCAGGTCAACAGTATCGAGTAAAAAGTAGCTTCACGGATCTGCCTGCATGACTGGGTTAAAAAAAATATGGTTCTTGCTCTTCAAGGTCTTAACATTTAGAGACTGATTAGGCTGATACTGATAGGTACAAAAACATAAACCACTTCGGTGGTGAATTTTATAGCATGTGAATTATACTTCAGTTTTTTAAGTGAATAGACTTTGAAGCAAAAAATGCATAAATAAATTCTGGGGGTAAATACGAATTCTGGAAAGCTAATAGTGAAGAATTTGGTCATAGCATTATTAAAGGGAACTTTCTTTCTAGTTGCAAATTTATCGAAGAAGATGAATTATGCCACTCTTTTGTTTTTTGTTTTTAATTTATTAGAGAGAGAGAGAGAGAGAGAGGGCACGAGAGGGGGCGGTCAGAGGGCGAAGCAGACTCCTCACTGAGTGGGGAGCCCCATGTGGGGCTTGATCCTGAGACTCTGGGATCATGACCTGAGCCGAAGGCAAACGCTTTACCGACTGAGCCACCCAGGCGCCCCGGGGAACCCATCTGAAGGGAGAACAGGAAGGTTTGGGAAAGCATGCAGTCTGGACTTTAAGTATAACTACCAAGTAGACTAGATAAGAATAAATGGCTTTAATGAAATGAGTCCGTGAGGTTGAGTAGTGGAGAGTGAGTGGCGGTCAGGAGACTGATGAAGAAGGCACAGAAGCCTAACCTGCCGCACACATTCCTCTTGGGGGTCCGGTCCTTTATAAGGCTTGGTTGCTCTCTTAGCTCCACACTTGCTTAAAGCTCCCTGACTAGGTCATCATTCGCCTCCACAAGGCTGAGCTTTAAACCCGCTCTGGCTCTCCAAGGCATAAGTGAGGCTCAAAAAAAGGTTTGAGCTTTTTGGGTTGTTTCTTGGTCCTTCGAAAACTTGTTCCTCAGTGAATTGAGGATGGGAGGTGGCCTGTCAGCACAGACCCCACACGGCTGCGGCGTTTCCGCTGTGCAAAGCTTGAGTGGCAGAGTTCCTGGCGAAACCCAAGTCTGAGACCCCTTCTAATTGCCCTGGGCTCATGGTGCCTGACCTGAAGCTAGATCTCATTTTGTTCGTTTTCCACTAAAAGCTAGTGTTTCAAGAGGGGCCAGTTTTAAGTAATTGAATGCTTTCAGTTTCTTAAGAATGGCGTCCAGTCATTGTGAGACATAATCAACTGACAGCCCATTCTGTCACATTATGAAAGTCGTTTCTTCAGTCCTTCGGGAGAGGCAGAAGCCTGTAGACCTGTGCGATGTTCCGTTACCCCGTCTCCTGCAGGCTGTAAGTTCTACATCATGAAAAGCCTGACACAGGCATAATTTTCCCCCTGTTTTTTGTTTTTTTAAATTACAAAGGAACCTCAAACCAGTTACCCAGCTGTATGTCAGTGTGGATGCTAGCACCAAAGAGAGCCTGAAGAAAATCGACCGCCCACTCTTCAAGGATTTCTGGCAGAGATTCCTCGACAGCTTAAAAGCTTTGGCAGCAAAGGTAAGAATTGTGGCATCTTTAAAAGAGTGAGAGAGAGGAAAGAAGTGAGAAGAGGACTTTTTTCCTTTTCTTTTTAAAATAATAATCATAAAAAATAGAAGAAAACCTTCAGCCTTTGTTTAGCCTTCTACTTTCATTATCCAGTAAATATTTATTGAGTTCCTCTTAAGTTTTTAACACTCCGCCTTCTATGTATAATTTGCCCTTCACGTATTTAGGGAGACAGAGACACAGTCCAGAAGTTAATTAATAGAACGTTGCAAAGTAGCCAGCTCGTAGCAGCCCTAGAAGATGTGCCAGCAAATGTTGTACATGTTCAAATATGAGGTTAATTTTCTTGAATTTCTAAGACCAAATTTCCTACCCAGTAGGGAATGCAACCTCAGAATGTCCAGATTTTGGCTTTCTCTGCCAACATTTGCCCTTTCTTTCTTTTGTTTTTTAATTTTATTTTAAAAGATTTTATTTAGTTACTTGACACAGAGCAGGAGAAGCAGAAGAGAGAGAGGCAGACTTCCCACCGAGCAGGGAGCCTGGGTGGGACTCGATCTCAGGACCGGGACATCATGACCTGAGCGGAAGGCTTTAACTGACTGAGCCACCAGGAGCCCGTATTTGCCCTTTCTTAGGTCTTCTCTTACGTCATGCTTACTTTCCTGTTCTTTCAGACCTCACGTCCCCTTCTGATTCCTCTTTTCCCTCAAACCCGTATCTCGATGGTTGGTATTTTCTGTTAGTTCTGCCCCTGTTGTTCTCTTGTAGCATTCCCCCTTCCTGTCCTCTGGCTTTGGCCCCGTGGTTCTCTACACTTTACCCAACAGATAACGGGAAGACCCGTTCAAGACTTAGCTTCGTATTCCTCGTGGGGTTTGAGAATCTGCATTTTGAACATCCCTCCTCTCTCTCCTTTGCCCGGCACGTACTTCACCCTTCTCTGTCCGGCCTCAGAAGGCCATACTTCCTGCCCACGGGCCCACCACTTCTTGAGTCTTGGGTTCCCTCCCCGGAGCCTGGGTCACCCTTTCTTTGCGTGTCTTTGACCTGCAGAAGTTCTTTGTGACCTGCGGGGCTCGGCGTCTGAGCACTTCAGGTCTGAAGCCTTCCCCAGGGGCAGATCACCGTCCCAGTCTCTCTCCTTGGGTTTTGTATCGATAAACGTCATTTCTTTTGTTTTATCTTTGCTGCTTTTCTCCTCAGCTGGATTCCTCGCTCCTGTCTGAGCTGCACACGAGGTCTAGCGCAGCACACTTAATGGTATTTCAAAGTGATCCTTGGAAGGATGAATGGGTGGAAACCCAGCGGCCTCCGCAGTGCTGAGATGTACATACACATTTCCGGACTGTTCAGATGTTGAAAACTCCCCCTCCCCCTCTTTTGTGCTGGAGAAGTTAAATCCGTACCTGTGTTTGGTGATTTGGCCATTAAGGCTGACGTTCTGTAGGCAGCGCGGAATCAGCACTTGGTTTCCAATCTGTCTTGGACTCTTTATAAATGATCACGCTGGGTGGGTGATTCATAAGGCAGGCAGGCTGGGTGCTTCGTGGCCTCCTAAAATCTCGGTCTCTGGACTCCACGCTTAGCTCTGTGGCCGTTACCTGCGGCGGAGCTGCGAGCTGCGTGGCCTGCGAGTGGGAACGCGCGTAGGTAGGAGGCAGCCAGCGGGAGCCGGCATCATGGGACGCGTCTGAGATTGTTAGCCGCACTGTGTTCCGAGTCCGCTGCAGAAGACCGGAACTGTGCTCTACTAGATTGGCTTAATAGCTTCTTCTTTTCTCTTTTGGTCAGAATTTTCCACAAAACGCATTCTTACCTCGAAGTCACGCCTTGGCATGTCCGTTTCCATTCTGAGTACTTTGGATTGACTCACTGAGAGTAATGCAGTAACTTGAAGTTCTGCAGTATTTTCTAAACTGTGAGCTTTTTACCCACAACATCATTATTGTGTCCGTGTAACTCTGGTTGGAAAGGTTTCCTTGGGCTGTTGAAACAATCCACCGGCCGATGGGCACCTGGGTGGCTCCGTCGGTTCAGCATCCGTGACTCGTGATCTCAGCTCAGGTCCTGATCTAGCAGGTTGTGAATTCGAGCCTGGTGTGGGGCTCCGTGCTGGGTGTGGAGCCTGCTTAAAAAATGTGAAACTGTGTGCTGGCAGATCAGGGCAGCCACATTCTAAGCATTTTGTAGCAATTAGAGTCCCTGTTTCTTATTATATGGTTTACGTCGCCATTTAAGAAAGAGTATCTGTTATCTGTGGCAGGAAGCTGCTCTGAAAACTTTTCTTAATTATAGCTGTGTTATTTCCTTCTGAATATCTAATATCATTGATGCAGTAGATACTATCAAGAAAGGTCTGTTTTACTGCTGCTTAACACTCAGAAATAGAACACTTACATTACAGCTGTTCTTAGTAGGTAGGTCAGACGTTAATCTGGTATCACTGAGTTTTTAAATAAAAACTTTTAAATAAGAGTGACTTTTCAGATTTTTTAAAAAAGATTTTATTTACTTATTTGACAGTCAGAGATCACAAGTAGGTAGAGCAGCAGACAGAGAGAGGAGGAAGCAGGCCCCTGCTGAGCAGAGAGCCCGATGTGGGGCCCAATCCCAGGACCCTGAGATCGTGACCTGAGCTGAAGGCAGAGGCTTAACCCACTGAGCCCCCCAGGTGCCCCTCAGATGTTTTAATTAGAAAGTCTGTACATCTGTACTATTATCTTTTGTACTTGTTTAGGCTTTTAGTACTTGTGTACTTTCTTGTTACTTGTTTTGAACAGAGAAATTTGATTTGTCCCAAGATTTTCAGCCTATTTATGAGCTAATGCAACCCAAAGTAGAAGAAGGTAGGAGGATTTTTTTTTTTAAACTCTTGGCAAATATAGTGTTTACGCTTCCAGATCTTTATCCTTTGTCAGAATGTTCCGTTTCAAAT
The DNA here is from genome assembly GCF_009829155.1 of Mustela erminea. Taxonomy (NCBI): domain Eukaryota; kingdom Metazoa; phylum Chordata; class Mammalia; order Carnivora; family Mustelidae; genus Mustela; species Mustela erminea. Next base: position 39,131,979 of record NC_045633.1, on the reverse strand, counting down.
ATGAGGAGAGAAATATATTAGTACTTGAGTATGGGGAGCTAAAAAGCAATTCCATCAAGATAACGCAGCAGAAATGTGTTAGCTTCGATTTCCGTCCGCAATAGCTACTTGTCAAACAGTCCTCTTTTGAAAAAAGAGAAATCCATCTTGTACAGGACAGCACTGCCTGCCTTCGGCAGTAGACTTTTGTCAGCGGCGCGACCAGACGTGTTTCTGCCGGCGCACGGTTATGGCAGCGTGAAGATCCAATAGGACAAGCGATAATAGCAGTATGCTTGAAACCTCATATTGGAAAAGAAAAACAAAAACCGTTTTCTGCATTACACTTTCTTGCATATCAGAAGTGAACATTAGCACTCTTTCTGCGGATCTGAGTGTGCTCTGACCTGATGTTACTGGAGTTGATACTGTTTCATGGTTAAGAAGGGCTTATTATCCGTTGACATAGCTTTGTGTCTAATATTTAGATATCAAGGTATCCGCATGGCCCGCAATTTGCAGATTGAAAAACAAACATTGGGGGCGCCTGGGTGGCTCCGTGGGTTAAAGCCTCTGCCTTCGGCTCGGGTCATGATCCCAGGGTCCTGGGATGGAGCCCCGCATCGGGCTCTCTGCTCAGCAGGGAGCCTGCTTCCCTTCTCTCTCTGCCTGTCTCTCTGCCTGCTTGTGATCTCTATCTGTCAAATACATAAATAAAATCTTTAAAAAAAAAAACATTGAATATTTGACCTCCTTATCCCTGATCATAAAAATATTGTGTGTTCATTATGGAAATTTGGGGAAAGTAAAGAGAAATATAAAGAGGCAAGGAAAGAAGTTACCTATAAATCGACCTGGAGACAACTACTGCTAACATTTAATCCTTTAGGGAGTGCTTTTGTATTTCTATCCTTCAGTTTAATATGTTGCTTTTGTCGTTAAACTCAGGTTGTAGCGTGTTTCCATGCTACTGATACTTCTGTGTGACCTTCCCGTTAAGGACAGCTTAGTCTTCCATCTCGGTGTGCGATAGTAGAAACTATTTATATGTTGGTTCTGCACCCAGTTCCTGGCACAGAACTCCTAGAACGTTTGTAATTTTCTAAGTGGTAACACAAGGAGCACGAGTATTTCGTCTTTGACCCCAGACTTAACATGAGGCTCTTAAAACCCTGGCAGATCCCTGAGTGGTAAGGCCACAAGGACCGTCGTTGCTCTAGTGAGGGAACTCTGGGTGGGCTCCTGGGTGGCTCCTACATTGAGGGCGGTCACCAGAAAGACCGAGCTGATCAGAAGGTTGGAATTTTCTGCTAATTCTCCCCACTTCTCTAGAGGGGGGAGAGGGGCTGGAAATGGAGTAAATAATTGCTCAGACCTATGTGAGAATCCTCCGTAAAAATCCTCATCAGGGGCTTGGGGAGCTCCCTGGTTGGTGAACACATTCACACCCCAGCTCCATGGGGACAGAAGTTCCCGGGCTGGTCCCAGATCTCACCTGTCTCCTCGCCTGGTTGCTCATCTGTATCCATTAATAAACTGGCAAATACACGTGTTTCCCCGAGTTCTGTAAGCTGCCTTAGCAAACTAACTGAATCTGTGGGGGGAGGGTCATGGGAACCTCTGATGTCTGTGGCCCATTGGTCAGAAGCATAGGTGACAGCCTGGATTTGTCACCGGCATGTACAGTGGGCTGTGGTGACAGAAATGAGTTAAATTGTAGGACACCCAGCTGGGGGAAGACCCCTCATACGTGGTGACCAGAAGTGTTCTGTGTGCATTACCAGTAAGGGACACACTCCGGAGACAGCACAGAGTTTCCCCTGGTTGGCCAGTGGGGCCAGCAAGAGTGTGTCGTATTCTGGCGCACTTGTTTAATGGGGGGGACCCAACAGTAAGTCCGGTTCCTGTGTTTTTTTTTTTTAAATAAAGGTTTGTTTGTTTTCTAGAGAGAAACACTGGAGCAGGGGGAGGGGAGGGGTGGGGAGAGGAGGAAGAGAACCCCAAGGTGACTTCTCTGTGCCCTACGCAGGGCTCAGTCTCAGGAGGCTGGGGCGTGACCGGAGCTGACATCGAGACTCGGCCTCGGAGCCGTCTGAGGCACGCAGATGCCCCGGGTCCCTGTCTTCCTCGCCCTTGGGAGGCAGCCGTGGTGCCTCTGCTGCCCTGGAGAGTACTGGGTCACACTGGGTCATTTCTCGCGTCAGGCCCAGCCAGAGATGGCGCGTCGTGTTTAACGGGCATTCTTGTTACCTTCGTGGCGGAGGGAGGAAGTGTTGTGTCTTACCGTCTGGGGATCTTGGATGCGGCGGAAAAGCGTGTCTTACCGTCTGGGGGATCTTGGATGCGGCGGAAAAGCGTGTCTTACCGTCTGGGGATCTTGGATGCGGCGGAAAAGCGTGTCTTACCGTCTGGGGATCTTGGATGCGGCGGAAAAGCGTGTCTTACCGTCTGGGGATCTTGGATGCGGCGGAAAAGCGTGTCTTACCGTCTGGGGATCTTGGATGCGGCGGAAAAGCGTGTGCTTCTTCCCTGCCTTTCGGATGAGCGAGCGCCCCTCCGCCGTTCCGACTTGCTCCCCCGCTGACGGAGCCGCCTCCGTCCCTGATGCCGAAGTCTGCCTTGAGCCTTAGTCCGTCGGACTGTGGTCTGGTCTGTTCCTTATTGTCATCCTCTCGTAGGCTTTATCTTGCTGTCCACCTCCTTCTGACCCTCGAGCCCTCTCCACGGGCCTCGGGGGGTGTTGATTCCAGGCGGCCTGGGTTGATGCCGTTTCACTCTCCTCGCTTGACGAGAAGGATGCCCTGGTTGTAGCCATTTCTGTGGTCAGACCGCAACTGCGCGCCTGATCTCTCCAGGAGTGGCCTCCGAAGCCAGTGTCCACAGACCGACGGGCTCCCTCGGGGGCCAGGAAGTGTGTAGTCAACAGGTTTTCTTCAGCCCCGACCTCTACCCAAGCTTGTGTCAGGGAAAGACGAGCGTGGTGCGTCTTAGGGTCACATTGCGGCGTCAGTCATCCGGTCATCGGGTCATCGGGTCGCTGCCCAGACGGCTGGGCGTCAGCCGCGTTAGCGTGCGAGCACGTCCCCGGGACAGTCTCCCTGCGGCCAGAGGTTGGTAGGTCGAAGGCAGCGGGGCGTGGGCTTGTTCAGGAGCGTCTGGAGAGGAGCGCAGGAGCCTTGGGAGAACCAGCGTCGGAGCTTTCGAAATGGCGCGGAGAGAGCGAGTCTGGGAAGAATTTGGTGAAGTCTGGTGCGGCTCCATACGAGTTCGTCGGTTACCTACAGGTCGGAGAAGCAGTTGGGCTCCAGAGAGAGGAAAGGAGAAGGTCAAGGTACGAGGTCCGTCTCCTTCCGATGTCGAGAGGAAGTAGGCGGCGTGAGCGTGCAGGTGCCGCTGTGTAGTGGGTCGGATGGCGAGGACGGACGCGGAGAGCGAACTCTAGATCCTCCCCTAACGAATGGGAACCTTCTGAACCCAGAGCAGCAGCGGCATTTAATGAAGAAACTAAAGGTGTTCCCTCTCATCAGATAATGGTCCAAGCATATCTGCTAAAATCCAGTTTGGAAATAGGTATTACTGTGAAGAAATAAGGTGACTCGTATGCCACCAGACGTTAAAGATAAAAAACACTCCATGCTGTGCGTCTTCCGGAGCGCTAACTCGTGTGTGTGTATTTTACTTACAAAATGAGATCATACCATACGTACTTTTACAACTGTACTCTTTATTTATAATGCCACAATTAAAATATTTATTGAAAATATCAACTTCTGTCACCATAGACTAATTTTGCCGACTTTCTGGCTCTAACAGTTTAATTTTGCTGTCGGCAGCCTTCCATGACTCCCTCCTTCCCCTCCCCTGGTTTGTGCCCCACAGTGCCCACATCCGGCACTCAGGAACGTGGAAGGTCTTCCCGCCCACCGCGGTACTCCCCGCTCCCATCACGGTATGACACGCAGTTGCCGCACGATCAGAATGCGTTGACCCACTTGCCTCTTGCTGTGTATTTGGTTGTTTCCCAACGATTAGTCTTGGTGTGGTAGTTGTGAGCTTGGGGTTCCAAAACACGCCTGGGTTTGAACCCTGTCTCCTACCACCTCCTGGCTGTGTAGTAGTGGACACAGGGCTCAGCTTTCTCATCTGTGAGATGGGGTTAATGACCGTCCCTACCTCCTAAGATCTAGATAGAAACATCCAAGACATCATGGAAATTTTAAAATGTAACGCCCTCTGTCCCCGGTCTTGTGTATAGGATTGATTTGGGACATTTAAGAAGAGACCGCACGTAAGATGGTAAATACCAACGTCACTGCCATCTAGGTTGAGAAACAAAACTGCGATAAATTCAGCTGTCGACCCGGTGGGTCTCGCTTTTGTTACGCTTCCTTTCCTCTCTCTCAGGGTGATCAGTACCTATTTCGTGTTTATCATTCCGTGCTGTTTCTGTACTTCAGCCCGTATTTACAACTCCACGAGCAGCTGTTTTCCATATTTTAAAACTGTACATTATAGTATCACCCTATAAATACCGTGCTGCAACTTGTCCTTTCTTGGGACCATTTGAAAAAAATAAAATTCCCTGTTTCACCCGTTTTTACCTGGTCAGCTCAGTGGCCCCAAGTACATTCCTGTGGTTGTGTGCCCGTCACCGCCGTCCCTCTCCAGAGCCGTCTTCCCAGACAAACTGCCCACGAGGCGGTGACCCCCGCCCGCCGCGCCGCTGCTTCTGCGTGTTGGTTTCGTATTCTGCTCCGAGGTTTACTCAGACACGGCAGCGGCCGCGTCGCCGTCCGTTCGCAGTGTCGCCTTTGTGCTCCTGCACTGGGCGTTTCAGTTTTCTGCGGTCTCCAGCTCTCCGCGAGTGTAGACGGAAGGGTCTCGCGTGCCTGGGCAGGCGCAGCTTCTGCGGGGCCCGTGGCCGGCCGCCAGCGTCGCTGCAGGATGCGCACGTCTGCCCCCGGATTTCTTTTCTCCCGGTGCTTCGGGGACCGGCGTGGGACACTTGCCATGGTCCGTCCTCACGAACAGGTGACCCTGCCGGCTTTTTAAACCGACTTGGTGTCTGCTGTGGCTTTGTCGCGCGTCCCTCTGGCGGGTGCGCGTCGTCCGTGTTGTGGTCCGTCTCCGTCGTCGCCTTCACGGGCCTCGCCTACTTTGCCACGGCCGCGTCAGACAAGCGTTGGGGATTCCCGGGAGTGTTTCAGTAGTGCGCCTCCCTGACACGGGGTTTGTTTCCTCACTTCCCGAGAGTCCGCTCAGACATCACCTGTCGGAGCCCTCGGCTGACCCCCGGCTGGCCGGAGTCGCCCTCCTCAGCAGCGTGCCCGGCCCCTCTTCCCGCCGATCTTTCTCGTGGCGCAGGTCATGCCCGGCGCGCGCCTGCCGTCCGGCTCGTCCCCAGTCCGACAGGAGCCGCGGGAGCGGGGACCTTGTCTCGTTTCCTGCTGGACCCTCAGGGCCTCCGACCAGACGTGGCCCGTGCTGCGCATTTAGTCAGTGTTTATGGAGTGACGATAAAAACACACGTGTGCGGCGCTCGGGTTCCCAGAAGGGACCGCCACCTTGCGCTGCGTAGTTAAACGGATGCTCAAGGTTAATGAAAGACCCCATGGATCCCACTTGGTGAGCTCCAGCCGGGGGTGCCTCCGGTTTGTCAGGGAGCCTAGGGAAAGACCCAGATTCCTGCCAGTCCAGAAGACGTCCCGGTGACGGGGATGCGGGTAACCACCCTTAAGTCTGCTGTCTCCGCTCGGTGCCTGCGGCCGCTGGGGAACGCTCTCCCGTCCGACGGAACGGACACACGTGCTCTCCGTTCATGTTGCCTTCTGCTTGACACACATGGGTGTGCGTGAAATTCTCCCTTCCAGGGTGTGCGAGTCAGTGATTTCAGTACATTCACGATGCTGGGCGACCGGCCCTCCTGTGTCATTTCCGAACATCTTCATCAGCCCAGCCTTTTGTTTAAAATGTTAAAACATTTTTTTTAAAGCCTTTATGGTGTGTGCTTCAGTCTTCAACTCCCTGTGTGTCTCCGTAGAGTGTGTCCCACCTTCCAGGGCTGTTGCTCCTCGGGGTCGGCCCACAAAGCCCACACAGGCCCTGTCCGGCACCGCCTGGCCGTTCCTAGGGTGCTCAGCCCGGTCAGCCGGGTCTACACCTCCCCAGCCCTGCTGGCCAGACTGGAGGCTGGGTTCAGCCTTGAAGTACATGTAAGGCAGACATCGGACCTTGCAGAGGGCATAATTGCTATAAGTTTTTAGGTTTAATAATAAAGTCCCGATAGCTAACGTTTGTTAAATGGCGGCTTACTGAGTTCTAGAACTGCTGACCCTTCATGTGTGTCGTTGTGCTTGTGTTTGCTCATTTGTTATGAGGTAGAGATCGATAAAATGGAGGCTTGTGAAGTTGTTTGGCTTCTTGGTATTCCTTTTTTAACCCACCCTTTTTAAAAGATTTTATTTATTGGGGCTCCTGGGTAGCTCTCAGTCATTAAACGGGGCTTCTGGGATCAGCCCTCATCGGGCTCCCTGCTGAGCGGGAAGCCTGCTTCCCCGTCTCCCACTCCCCCTGCTCGTGTTGCCTCTCTCGCTGTGTATCTGTCAAATAAATAAATAAAATCTTTAAAAAAAAAAAAAAGATTTTATTTATTCATTTGAGAAAGAAGGAGACAGAGACAGAAAGAGCACGCGGCGGGGAAGCCTTGTCAGCCGCCGCTCCGTATCCGGAAGACAGGAGCGGGTCCCGTGGCCGAACTTACCACCTTTCCCTCTCTTGTTCACTCTGTGAACCGGGGCGGAGAGACGCATTTCTGTATTCTACGGTGTGACGAGGTGGAGATTTTCATGGGTTTGCAAAAGTCCGTGAACACATTATCACTGTGGAGTTCTGTGATGGTCTCTTGCCCAGGCAGATTTCGTCTGATCTGAATAACGAGTTAAATTATAAGTGGCCTGTTGTTTCACGCGGAAGGAAACATTTTTGGATGTAGTCAGCGTCATCCCGTGGAATTCGGAGTGCTGCTCGAGGAGTGAGGAAGACTGGCAGGCGTCTGCACTTCGACGCAAGGCCGGGCCGGGTCTGTGTCCGCACGTTACAGTGAGGTCAGCACGGAAAGGTAGACACGACTGACTGCCGACGCTGACGTCTTTTAGGGGGCGGACAAGTCACAGGTTTTCCTGTTTTCGTAGAGGTGTTTTTGGTTGAGAATTGGTCGGCTCAAGTGACCTTCCTCCATCAGGTTTAGAAAGGAAGGTACTGGACTAAAGACGCTAATCAAGTCCTCCGGGTCCCTCCTGTCCCGCAGCCACCCCTTCTTTATTGTAGTTGCTTCTAAGACTCAGACTTTCTCTTCACCCCTGCCGAGTGCCGGATTACAGAATATTCCGGATGCTGCTGCTTTAAGCGCATACTTGATGGCCCTACCTCACAGAAGCCCCTGAGCGCTCTTTCATTTCTGGGGATAAAGTGCTCCTAAGCCCGCATTAAAGGAATTCCAGTGTGGTTGGGGGCAGTAATCCCACGTCCATCACCACTGGTTTAAACAAAGCCTCTGGGAGGCATTGCTGGGGCCCAGGGACTTGGTCTGCGGAGCTGAACATCGCGGCTCCCCCTTGGATAGAGCTGTGTGTCTCGAGGTGGGCGGCCTGTGGGGGGACCGCATGAAGCGCCCTGCGCCAGCGTCCTGCCGGAGGGCTGTGCCTTCCTCACTGTGTGCTTAGTCAGGGCCTCCCTGAAGAGGCGTCACAGCCCCTGTTGAGACGCCCGATATTAACAGCAGGGAGAGTCCCACGCTCCTGCCCCGGGTCCCTCTTCCTGATCGATCATCTGGACACCGGGAAATGGGTTTAGACCAGGAAATGGGTTTAGACCGGGAAATGGGTTTAGACCGAGAAACCGGTGGGATGGCTGCTCATCGGGAATCGGCCCGTGTTCTCATTCAGTAGTTGAGGTGGCTTTTGAGAAACCCTCTGGGCAGCTCCCTTGGCTTTCATGGGTCACAAGAGGGTGACAAAGTCCTGTGTGACCTTCTAGGCCAGGGCATCACCATTTCCCCGTCAGTACCCCTCTGTGTTTACTCTGTGGGCCCCTACTTCGGGCCGCCTTAGACCAGCGGGGGCTCCCTGCTCTGTGGGAACCCTGGGAAATGTCGTGTCTAGCCGAGGCATCTGTCTGGTGCCAGACAGGAAATGTGGGGCGTGGAGTTGGTGGCCCTCCTGGCCCATCGAGGACAGGTAGTGATTTCTGAAAATCTGCGGGAACTGCCGGCAGCTCATCCTGTATTCACCCACGCCGAACACTCTGGTAGACCTTCTGAAGAAAGGTCTGATTCTAACTGAGTATCAGTTGAAAGTGATCAGGAAAATTTGACAAGGGTAAGGTCAGCAGCGTGTGTACAGTTGTCTGCAGCCAGGATCAAAAGCCACAGGAGTAGGTATGTGGGGACCCTAGCCATCCTGCACCTGGCAGAGCTCCCTTCAGGGGTCCGAGCTACGGCACCGCTCAAGGTGGGGAAGGGTGCTTTGCATTTTTTTTTTTTTTTTTTTTTTTAAGAAAAAACACTGTAACTCCTTAGAGGCAGGAGAAATTCAGTACAAGAGGGAAATTCGGAAAAGAGTTTTGATACAAACATCTTCAGAACATAATCTTCTCTGTTGCTTTACGTGGTGTGTATTGTCTGTGGGTCCTTTTCTGTCTTGAGTTTTAAAATGGAGCATGTTTCTGTAACACTTGGAGCAAGTATATTCAGACATATACATACAGCAGCGGCTGGGTGGCTCAGTGGGTTAAAGCCTCTGCCTTCAGCTCAGGTCATGATCTCAGGGTCCTGGGATCGAGCCCGCATCGGGCTCTCTGCTCAGCGGGGACCCTGCTTCCTCCTCTCTCTCTGCCTGCCTTTCTGCCTGCTTGTGATCTCTGTCTGTCAAATAAATAAATAAAAATTTAAAAAAAAGACATACATACACACATTGATAAATGTGTGTGCATACATTTTTGTGCTATCTCCACATTTATTTACATATATATAAAATACATATGTATGTATTTTGCAGTATCTCCAAATAAAAAATTTAAGTCTCAAAACACAAGAAACTGTAAAGATCATGTATGAAAAGTAAGTTCTGTTTCTCTCTTAAGGATTATTTTCTTTGTGAATCATTATATTCCCTCCTGACCTGTTAGTGTAAGAAGGGAACGGTCCCTTGTCTTTTGCCTTTAGAACTTATAAAGTACTTTCAACCCTCTCGTTTCTTTCTTGGAATATTTCTCAGCCGTATGACAGTGTGTTTTGGGATGGGGATATTTTTGAAAAAAAGATTTCTAAATCAAAGTTTAAAATAAAGTAAATAAAGTTAGGAAACTTTAAAATGCCAAATATTTTAAGCTTAATAAAAATGCTACTACCAATCATTAAGTAAAGGAGTGATAAACCCCATAGGGAGATAAGCCAAAGATACTCACCCTTCATGGAAAATGAGATACAAATGACACATAAATGTAGATTAAAATGTCAGTGAGGAAGCAAGTGCTCTCCTGCATCTCTGGTGAGAACATAAATTGGTACAACCTCATCTTTGAAGGATGCTTTTATGCTTTATCTATTAAAATAAAAAATGCATGTGCCCTTTGAGTGAGTGGTTCGTATCTGGTAATTTACCCTGAGACATAGTTACATCCGCACGAAGTGGAATATCGCAGAATCGTTCATTGTGACATTATTTACAACAGCAGAAGACTGGAAGCAGACGGCGCGTCCGTCAGCAGAGAACCAGTTAAGTTAAATACTGTGCGGCGTTCTGTATACAAAACCTGTTACTGCTTTTTGACCCGAGTGTCTGAGGAGGAGGGAGATTTTCCACTGTTTTCCTCTTTGTACCTTTTCAGAGTGTTCCTGCTTTTTAAAAGGAGAACCGTGGGAAGCTGCCCCAGGAAGATAATTTTTCTAGAGAAAAGAATCATAAATACCATTTTGTATTCCTTTTCTTTTTAGTGTTCGCAGTCCTTACTGAGGCTCGGCTGAAGCAGAGAAGGCGTTGTAGGAAATGAAATGCTCCTCACAGAGCAGAGATTCGATTGTAGGCCGGGTAATAGTGGGTTCGAGAACGCAAGACGTATTCATTGTCTCATGTATGCGTGTTTTCCTCTTAAGCACTGTTCAACACTGTGTATGTTTGCTTTTCCTACGCAGTCGACCCAACACATAAAACAACCCCTGAGACTCACACTCGTCACCCGGCAATCGTAAACTTGTTACTTCTTTACCATTCGGTACGGTGTTTACGGAGAAACAGAGACTTTTCTTTCAGATTCCATCGCCAGCTTTTGTTGTTGCTTTTTTGGTTTTTACCCTTTTGAGGCTTTCTGACGGTGCTTGTTTCTGCATCACGTCTCGTCAGAGTATTTGGTGGAGCCCGTGGGGCTCTTTCCCGTCTTCAGGAGGTGAGCGTGAGGAGGTGTCTGAGTGTACCAGGCGCCCGCCAGCTCTGTGACCTTGGCGAACCACCGAGCCCCAGGAGAGCCTTTGCTTCCCACCGGTCAGGTGGGGGTAAGGGGTGTCCGTGCGCGCCAGCCGGTGCTTAGGGCGTGAGTGACCCGGCGCGTGTGAAACTCTGAGTACATGGTCGGTGTGCGGGCGGGCTCCATACGTCAGTGCTCTTCTTAATGAGATTAGCTCAGACTTGAACAGTGGTCATGGGCCTCTTAGAATTATTTTTGGTCACAAATGATTGTCGGTGTTTCAGAGGCTTGTTTTTGCGGTGCTCCTTTTGGCCGACTCTTTGAGTTTATTTTGTTTCCAGTCCCATGCGAGGCTGGGGATGTAGTTGGGTATGGTCCAGTGCCCTGGAGGAATTGCAGTTCTCTGGGGACGGACGGACAGTTTCAGCGGCAGGTGGCGAGTGCTGGGAAGACGCGCAGGGACTGTAAGACCGTAAGGAGTCTCTGGGATCAGAAGCTTCCTGTAGGAGGTGGCGGGAACGGAGCCTGAGCTTTAACCACTGGTTAGGACTTAAGGCATAATCTGTAGGGGCCGCAGGTGGGTAACAAACAGAGTTACAAGTGGGCTTCGCTCCAGCCCTGGTCTCCGGCCGCCCAGCGCTCCCGAGAGCCCCCACTCCTGCTAAGGTGCATTCCCAGTGGGAAAGGAGAGCAGAGCTTGGAGATGGAAGAAGCTCGTGTGGCTCCTTCGCAGGTTCCGTTCTGCTGGAGTGCGGGGCGGGGGGGGGATGACAGGAGGTAAAGGCAGGGCTGGGGATTCTTCAGCTGTGGTTTCAAAAACAACAAGGGTCTGTGCTGACCCAGGAAATGCAAGATGGACTTAGAGACCTCACTGTCTGCACCTTTATAGCACCTGGCATTCCCAGAGTTTAAAAAATTGTTAAAATTGGTGGTCCTAAAACCACTCCCAGTCGTTTGAAAGTGAAAAAGCATTTTTTAATGTAAATTCCAATTATTTACTTTTTTGACCAAAAAATTATGTTGAACAAAGACATTCATAGTAGTTGTGTCACTGTGGAGTTGTGGGTGATATTTTAACCAGTTTTCCAGTTTTCATTAAAAATAAAATCTATGATAACATTAGAGAAGAACAGTTTATATTTTGCCTTTCAAGTTTGCTGTAATTTTATATAGGTCGTTACCGTGGCAGTGGATAATGTATTCAGTAGAAATTTCTAGAATTTGACGGTCTAAGTAACCAATACACAGAGTAATATGCATCTCGGGCAGAGGATTTTCAGGGCCAAAACTGTTTTCCATTTGAGAAAGTGTCTTTTACATGAAGCCTGGTGTACATTAAGGTCGGCCCTGAGTAGATTGTGGCTTGAATGATGGTGAGCAGTAGTGACAGACTGCGGCTCAAAAAATGATTAAGTGGCTTTAAAGATCTAGCTGTCTACAGGTTGATAGAATTTTATCTGCCCTTTGACTCCAGCTCTTGTATCATCAGATCACCTGAAGGCTATAGGAAGAGACAACCTCTTCCAAATCCAGGAACACCCTATAGACCGTCTCCCCGTAGGGCGTGGGTTTCGCAGTACAAGGACTTTCTAATATCCAGACTTCCTGGAGCACAGGGGTCTTCGCTACAGTGTTTTTAATTGATATTTACAAGGGCAAAGTTTACAAGTTTTTTTCAAAACATACTACAGCATTCGAAACAGAATGATGATGCGAGGACCGTCCTGAATGACCTTCCAGGTGCAGCCGGAAGCTCCCCAGAGTCCAGCGCGGATGATTTGAAGAGCTCACCAGGTGGCCGCGGGGGGCTTGGCTTCTCGGCGCCCACCCCGCGGGAGGCCGCTTCGCTGGGCACCCAACCTCGTTTCTTTTCAGTTGTTAAGTCGAGAATTAGTGTTTAACGTATGTTACAGACTGATACAGTAGTTATTAATGTTTATGGACATTTTACCTTCTTTCATTTTCATTTTAAGAAAGTCTGTGGAGATTTTTATGTGTAACATTTTAATTTTTCTCACTTCAAACAGTGGGAAATGTGCCTCCTTTGGCATTTTTATGTGTGATGTTAGGTTTCAGGAGCGGGTCACTGCTCTTAGCTGGAAGACGACTGTATTGCTGATGTTTCATGATGTTTAATTAACCAATGACCTGACTAAAGCATTATTTCTTAAGATGTCACTTATTTGTTTGAGATCGGGAGAGGCAGCAGGAGAGGACGAGGGACAAGCAGACTCCCTGCTGACTCCCCACTGAGCAGAGCCCTGTGCGGTGCTTGATTCTGGGACCTCAGGACCATGACCGGAGCTGAGGGCAGACGCTCAACCTGCTGAGCCACCAGGTGCCCCGTGGTATGATGGTTCTTGATGTGTTTGGGGTGTTTCTCGTGGCCGGTTTGTTTTAAGGGTTTACTCCCGTGCCAGTTAGTTGACTGTGTGTGGTCAGTTTCGGGGGCACAGTTCAGTGATTCGGCACGTGCGCACACCCCCGGGGTCATCAGGACAAGTGCCCTCCTCTGTCCCCGTCACCTGCTCCACTCACCCCCTCCGGTAACCATCAGTTTGTGCTCTTCAGTTAAGCCTGTTTCTTAAATTCCACATAAAGCTGAAATCATATGTTAAATTCCACATAAAACTGAAATCAAATAACATATGATTTATGACACATGACAAGAACTTAACAGAAATACGTTCTGACTTACTTCACTTAGCCTAATTCTCTTTCTCCCTCCGTGTCCTTGTAAGTGGCAAGATTTCATTCCCCCCCTTTTTAAAGATTTTATTTATTTAGGGCCACCTGGGTGGCTCAGTGGGTTAAGCGTCTGCCTTCAGCTCCGGTCACGATGCCGGGGTCCTGGGATGGAGCCCCACCTCGGGCTCTGTGCTCAGCAGGGAGGCTGCTTCCCTCCTGCCTGCCGCTCCCCTGCTTGTGTCCTCTCTCAGACAAATAAATAAATAAAATCTCTGAAAAAGAAATGCTTCCTCGAGCGCCAGGCATCATATTGGCCTTCTTCCTGAGCAGGCAGTGTGAGGACGGATACAAGAAGGAGCACATCTTCTTCTTGAGATGAGTCGTGTAAGTCTTGCATTTACATCTTGTAAAACGTGGTCCCTTAGCACGTCCTGCTGAGGGAGGTTGGGAAGTGCCATCTTGGAGGGGAGCGTACTGTTGTCCTTAAATAGTGGAGGCATTCTGCTTGGCAAGGAGGAGGCGGAGAATGGGGTTACGGGTGACTAGCAGTCTGCGTCACTGAAGTGTGAAGTTCAGATGTTAGACGGGTGACAGCAAAGTAAACTTCTTAAGAAGAAAATATTTAAGATTAAAGAAGTCAACTGATTTGGAGGAAAAGTCCCCAAATATTTGCATATGGAAGATTATGAATGCCTATTACCAAAGTATTCTCCGTGGTTTGGTAGATCGCCTAATGTTTGTAGGAAGAACAGAGAGCAAATGTATCTTGGGAGGAGAAGGGAGACAAAACTCTGGGATTTCTTTGGGACGGGACGTGTTATTTGTTGCTTGGTTTGCAGTGGAGCAGGCCTGAGCACGAACATGGAGGTAGAGGGGAAGATGCAGACAGACGTGACCTTACGCGTCTCAAATCGAGGTGTGTTTTATTTGTAATTTCTAGACCAGTGGTTTCGTCGGTGTCTTAGGATTATTGTGCATTATTGTGACGTATGTGTTAAGGCAGGTAATATTCTTTATCCTCATTCAGCACAGTGTATTTAGTAAGATTCTTTTTTTTTTAGTGATCGTCATAGACATCACATGGGAACTAAGGTCACTTAATGATGCTTATTTGAGGGGTAAAATTATTTGTCCTAGGGTGCATAAATCATGGATTTTCAGGCACCCGGACATATGAAACAATGACCGTCACTTTCAGTTTGTTTTTACTGGTATTTATTTTGAATTTCAGATAATATTAAGGGAACATGTGCTTGTTAGTCAGAGGTGGTCTGGGGTTAGAAGTGGTCGTGATCCACTGCCGCCGACGGGTATCACAGATGTCATCAGTCCTCCGTCACCGAGAGACCAGCAGGCTTTCTTCCTGCCACTTTGTGGATTTCATCTGCTCTAATTTCTTTCAAGTGGAATAATTCAAAGCCATTCATCTCAAAGCTCATTTAAAAATGTTTTAGCTTAGGTATTGCCATCTTGGATATGAGAGTTGAACCTTTTTATGAGCATCGTAGAGTTTGATTTATGAAAAGAGTTAGGAGGAAAGGGAAATTAAAAGAATGGTCCGAAGTTAATTTCTTCTGCTTATTGAAACTTGAGAGAGGGAAGTGCTTTCTCAAATTGACATTCGAAGACCTTTATTAGTGCGTTTGGGAAATGAAGATAGTGGAGACTGAGTTCGGTTTGACTTACGACAACGGGAAGCTAACCTGCTCCTCTGACGTGGCCCGTGAGAAGCCGGTACACGTGGCAGAAACTCAATTGCCACCTTCACAGAAGGAACAAAAAATGATGCCATTAGTTTCTTCCTAGTCTGAGATATTGGACTGAAATAAATACCACTTACGTCCCGTCATTTGCACCTTCACGCCATCCAGCCACACAGTGGGGAGAAAGGTGTTTTGCCTGTAACAAGTTAGAAATGTTAAAAACCACATAAATAGAATTTGAGCAGCCCTTCAAGTTTATTAGCTGCATCTCCACCAGTTTCAAGAGTCTTTCTGACATAGCTTCTAGCTTTGGAGCCTGGGGTCCCATCTCAACATAGGGGGAGACACCGACCTGGCGCAGTGCCTTCACAAACCTCTCCCGTCCATTTCCCTTTTCTCCTGTTCCTGGCTCAGGGTGGAAAGTTACCCTCGCTTGACTTGATGTACTTTGAAAACATCCGGCAGACACTGAAGGCACTTAGGACGCCTCCGATGTAGGTGCGTTTGTGCACTTGCAGCCCGCCACAGCGCAGGGGCCTCTCTGTCGTTCCCAGGAGCAAAGCACTGATTATTTCCAGGTTCCTGCTCAGCAGTTTCTGGGGATGTCGGCATGTAGGGCTGAGGGCAGGCTGGAGGGGAGGAGTGCACGGACCACCTCCTGCCCGTCTTTTTTAGATGGTTCCGCTTCATGCCGTCGCGTTTGGAATACATTGGGTTCTTTACCGAACGTATAGAGGTTATATCCTAAAGAGTCCATGTAGTAGGAAAAGTCACATTTGAAGACTTTAGCACTTAAAGCAAAATTCAGATTGAAGTCAGAAATTATAGTGAATCAGTGAAATCCCTTATAAATACTGTGTTCATAGAGAATATTAATAACATTTTATAAATCTTTAATTAGTAATGGGTACTGTTAAATTAATTTCTGCTTCTCTGTTCTCTGCTTGCAGTAGTATTTTCAGACTCCCCTGCAGTACCCACATGATAACTGCAAATTTGTTTTCTTCTGTGTTCATGCATAGGAAATAATGCCTTTGCTTTTTTCTTCCTCTTTGACTTACGGCTAAATTGTTGACTTTCAGGTTTCATTCTGGTTTAAGAACCCCAGAGAATAAGTAGGGTTCTTGAAATTAAAAGCCTGGGGATAAATTTTATTTAATGCATTTAGTTGGTCAGATTTTAAAATGTTCTTCTTAACAGAGTTAGCTGCTTCTGCTTAACTTTATCCCAGATCTCACCCGAATTTATCGAAACTACAATTTCCTGTTTCCTAATAGGTTCCAAAGTTTATTCTAAGGCCTGGGTTTGTTTTGTCCTTGTAACTCTCCTGACTATAATCCAAAAATCTCCACTGCTCTACCTTTTATTTTCTGTCCTTTTTTCTCTAACACCTAGATCTCTCTTTTGTGACCCCTCCCTTATTAGTGGTTCATTCCCCTGTGTTCTCACAGTTGAGGAGGATACAAGTCTGCAGGCGGTAGAATTTTACATACGGAACTAGCGATCGAGGGGGGGGACCACTGTGTCTAGAGGCAGCGTCTGACAGCAGTTATTTCCCGGCAGGCATAGGAGAGACTGGTATGGGGGTCGGGGGCGCAGGTCTTGGCCCAACTGTGACTCGCCCCTGCTTTTGTCATGAAGTCTCACTAGGACACAGCTGGGCTGCTGGCTATGGACCGTCCATGGCTGCTTTCCTCTTACAGTGGCAGAGGAGAGTAGTTGCCACCGAGACCATTTGATTCCCAACGCCTAAAACGGGACGAGTTTGCGAGCCTCCAAGGCTGGGGCCTTGCTGGCTGCCCCGGCCACCGCAGCTGCCCTCCGTCCTCCTGAACCCGGCTTTGTTCACCCGACCACCGTTCGCTTCCTGAAACTCTGGCCTCCCGTGGTGTCCTAGAACCTGTCACGCTTCTCATTTTCCTTCTGTTCCTTGCCACCGTCTCCCCCGTTAGGCCTCTCTTCAGACCCTGTCTTTGGGGTGTTCCGCAAGCTTCCGTCTCAGGCTCGCTTTGTGTCTCCTGATCTTGCCCGAGCACATCTGTCTGTGCTCCCCGCTCCCCCTCCCCAGCGCTGTTTCCTGTTTTCTCATCAAATGTGCCTCCGGACCGCTCACCTGTTGCTCTCTGCTGGCTCCCGGGAATCCGGATGCCCGAAGTCCGCCCCATCTGTGTTCTCAAGCCTCCGTTCCTCCTTGTCTCCTGTCTCCTAGCAGCAGGGCTGTCCTGCAGTCCCTTTTCACCGGGAGGAAGTCAGTTTGACTCTTAATTCACACTTACCATGGTTGAGGTGAGCGTCTGCTGTTTCCTGGGCTTCCCCAAAACTCCCAAAGCAATACTTGCACAGTATACGTCCTTTTAGGCTTAGGGTTGTATATGCACATACGTACCAGTTTTTTTTTAGGCATCATATTGTATGTACTGTTTTGTTTGTGTTTTTTAAGACAAAAAATTACTTTGTCAAATTTACTCTCATAAAGGACACAAAAGGATAAAAACCCAAACCTCCCTGTTCGAGCCCCACTCCCTTCATGCCTTAAATCTCGTTTCCCGGAGACATTTCTGTTGACTGTGGAGGCATCTTCGGGTGCCCGCCCGGCTCAGTCGGTGGAGCCCGCAACGCTTGACCCCAGCGTTGTGAGTTTGAGCCCCACATTGGGTGTGGAGCCTACTTACAGAAAGAGTATCTTCATCCACATACGTAGCGCATGTATGCTGTACTTGAATTTTATTTTTATTTTTTTTTATTTTTTTTTTTTTTTAAAGATTTTATTTATTTATTTGACAGAGAGAAATCACAAGTAGATGGAGAGGCAGGCAGAGAGAGAGAGAGAGGGAAGCAGGCTCCCTGCTGAGCAGAGAGCCCGATGCGGGCCTCGATCCCAGGACCCTGAGATCATGACCTGAGCCGAAGGCAGCGGCTTAACCCACTGAGCCACCCAGGCGCCCTGTACTTGAATTTTAAAAATACAGATCGGATCTCGCTCTCCACAGTGCCTGTAGCTTGCCTTTTTCATCAACACATTTTGTTCCTCGGTCTGAATACAGATAATTTTACCTCATTCTTTTATAGCTGTACCCGTGGGGCTGTTATTTAATCGTTTGCTGATAGAAGGTTATTTCTGTTGCTAGAAGCACTTGAGTAGGTTTTTATTTTTTAATGAACTTGTACTTCGGAACAGTTTCAGAGCTGTCGAAAAGTCACAAAGACGACAGGGACAGCTCCCATGCACCCCTGTTACTGTTCCTCTGCTTTCAGCGTGCTGCGTTGACGGTACCTTGTCATAATTCATGAACTGATACTGATGCACCAGATTCACATTCCCTTTTCTGTCCCGGGTCCCGCACTGCACTTAGTAGTCTTGTCCCCATGGACTTCTCTTGGCAGGCCTGTCTTCAGACTTCCCTTGTTTTCGTTGCGTTGGAGGTTTTTAGGAGCACCGGTCAGGTATTCTGTAGAAGTCCCTTGATTGGAATGTGTCTGATGTTTTTGGGAAGAAGATGACAGAGCCAAAATTTGTATAAATTAGGATTCTCTCTGGGGGTTCTGGGGTGGCTCGGTTGGTTGAGCATTCAGGTCTTGACGTCAGGGTCATGAGTTCCAGCCCCGTGTTGGGCTCCATGCTGAGTCTATTTAATAAAAAAAAGGTTCTCTCTTTGAGCTGTGAAGTTCTGTGGTTTTGATCACCGCACATCGTCATGGACCCACCGGTGGAGTATCAGATAAAACAAGTTCACTCCCCGAGAGTTCCCCTGTGTGTCACGTCTTCAGAATTCTCCACCTCCCCTGAAGTCCCTGGCGACCACGGACTCTGTCGTTGTGTCTTCTGTGTGCTATATAATTGGCATCATATGGTCTGGAGCCCTCTCGTACTGGCTTTTTTCACTTATATTTATACATTTAAGATTCCTCCATGTCTTTTCATAGCTGTAACTCATTTCTTTTTATCATCAGTACTTCGTGATGCGGATAATTCCACAGATTATCTGACCCTCCTTTGCAGGACATCTGGGTTGCTTCCAGTTTTGGGTGGTTATGGATAAAGATGCTATAAACATTTGCGTGCAGGTTTCTGTTAGTTGAGTTAAGTATCTTGGCGCTCCGTTGCTGGTTGGTAAGTCTGTTCAGTGCTCTACTGAACTGCTCACGCTGTCCTCCAAAGGGCCAGTACCATTTTGCATTTTCCCAGCAATGGAGAGTTCCCGTAGCAGAGCGTTTCCATCAGCGTTTGGTCTTGTAAGTGGTTTGGTTTGGGAACTTCCAGTAGCCACATAGTTATGTCTCATTGTTTTAATTTGTGGTTCTCCAATGGTAAATTGTGTTGAGCATCTTTCCGTACGCATGTTTGCCATCCGTATGTCTTTTTTCTTGGGTTGTTTGTTCAAATCTTTTGCCCATTTCTTAGTTTTTTTTTTATTGTTGAGTTTCAAGAGTTCCTTGTATATTTTGGATATGTGCTTTGTGAATACTTTCTCTCAGTCTGCTTTGTCTCTCATTCCCTTAACAGCATCTTTCTCAGAACAGAAATTTTTAGTATTAATAAAGTCAAGCTTACTGAGTTTTTTACTGAGGTCATGCTTTTGGTATTGAATCTATAACCTCCTTACCAAACCCAAGGTCACGTTGATTTTCTCTTGTGTTTTCTTCCACAAGTTTTATAGATTTGCGTTCTACATTTAGGGTTTAAAATATATATATATATTTACTTATTTGAGAGAGAGGGAGAGAGAGATTGAGCATAGGTAGGGGAAGTGGCAGCAGGAGAGGGAGAAGCAGGTTCTCCACCGAGCAGGGAGTCTGATGTGGGGCTCCATCCTAGGACCCTGGGATCATGACCTGAGCTGAAGGCAGATACTTAACAACGACTGAGCCAGCCAGGCACCCCTACATTTAGGGCTGTGTGTGTGTGTGTGTGTGTGTGTGTGAGAGAGAGAGAGAGAGAGAGGGAGAGAAAGGTGTAAGGTTTTCATTCATTCATTCAATCGGTGGATGTCCAAATATCCTAGCACCATTTTGTTGAAAAGACGGTCTTTTCTTAGTTGAACTGCTTGTGTTCTTCCTTTGCTAGAGATCAGTTGACTGTTTGTCTGGGTCCATTTCTCAGCTGTTCTGATGGCCTGTTTGTCTTCTTTCACCAATTTACACTGTCTTATCTACTGTAGCTTCGTAGTACATCTTGAAAATGGATCGTGTGAGTTCTCCGACTTTGTTCTTCTTTGGAATTGTGTAGGTTGTTGTAAGTCTTTTACCGTCCTGTGCACTGCAGTCAGTTCGTTGGGGTTTGTGAAACAGCTTCCTGAGATTGTCGCTGAGATCATATCGACTCTGTAGATCAAGCTGGGAAGAGGTGACATCCTAATGGTATTGAGTCCTCCAGTTCATGAGCACAGACTGTGTCCCCTTTTATTTAGATTTTCTTTGATTTATTTAATCAGATGTTGATCTTGAATATAGTTTTGTTCGATTTATATATTTCATGGTTTTCATACTATTTAAAAAATTTTTTAAAATTTCAAATTGCCGTTGTTCGTTGCTGGTATGTGGGAAAGCATGTGACTTGTCTGTCCGTCTTGTGATCCTGTTGTTCTCACTTAATAGTTCCAGGAGGGGTTTTTGTGTCTTTTTTTTTTTTTTTTTTGAGATTTTCTGCGTAGACCGTCATATCGTCTGCACATAAAAACAGTTTTATTTCTTCCTTGCCAATTTATACACCTTTTATTTCTTTTTCTTCTCTTATTGTTGAGTCTTGTTGGATAGGAATGGAAGAAGGGGGCATCCTTGCCGTATTCCCAGTCTTAGGGGAAAAGTGTCCTGTTTCTCACAATTCGGTATTGTATTAGCTGTGGGTTCTTTGTAGATAGATATTCTTTATTGTTATTGAGGAAATTCCCCTTTATTCCTAGTTTGCTGAGAATTCTATCATGAGTAAATGTTGGCTTTTGTCAGATACTTGACTGCATTCAGTGGTTTTCTACATGACTGTTTGTCTGCACTACCCTGTTGATGTGTGATGTTGCATTTTTTGAATACTGAACCAGCCTTGGATACACGAAATAGATCCCAACTGCTCAGCATGTGTGTAATTATTTTTATACATTTTTAGATTCACTTTGCTAATGTTTTCTTTTTAAACCTATGCCCAGGAGAGATACTGACCTCAATTTTCCTTTTTTATAATCCTTTATCTGGTTCTAATTTTAGGGTAATACTGGCCTCAGGATTCTGAGAAGTGGTGCCTCTGCTTCTGTTCTCTAGACTGTAGTAAATTGATATCATTTCTGTCTTCAGTGTTTGGTAGAACCCAGCTGGGCTTGCCGCTTTCTGGAAGGTTATCAATTATTCATTCAATTTCTTTAGTATATATAGCCCTAATCAAATGTTTTCTTCCTGTGTGCATTTGATCTTCGGATTTTGTCCATTTTATCCATGTTATCAAATTTGTGGGCATAGTGTTATTTGAGTATTCCTATATTATTATTTTATTGTCCATGGGATCAGTAGTGATGATCCCTCTTTATTTTTGATCTTAGTAAATTATGTTTTCTGTCATTTTTCTTGCTTAGCCTAAGTAGAGGCTTACCCATTTTAGTTTATTTTTTTTGTCCCTTCAGAGAACTGTCTTGGTTTTGTTGATTTTTTTCTCTATTGGTTTTCTTTTGCACTGTCATTGATTTCTGCTCTAATTTTTATTATTTCTTCCACTTGGCTTAGGCTTAAATTGCTCATCATTCTCTACTTAAGTGAAGGCCTGGATTATTGATTTTTTTCACTTAAGACCATGTCATGACCCTTTGTGTAAATATTCTATTACACTGAGTTTATTTGCTACATAGTTGTTCATCAAGTGGGTTTGCTATTAGGTTTTAACCCACTGAGCCACCCAGGCGCCCCTGAACTTTTTTTAACCAGTGTCCATTGTGTTAATGTGTACTTAATTATTTGTGGTATTAAGACAATTTGCTATATTTTTTTGACCATTTGTATGTATTTTTTTGTGAAATCATGTTGTGACTCTTAACCATTCTTTTGAGATGTTTGTGATTTTCATTAACTTGCAAATGCTTTTTATTAAGGACTGAAGATCTCTTTGTGTGTGTGTGCACATACACTCATACACACATGTATGTGTGCATATCTAGCTGTTAGTTTTTTTCATTATCGTATGAAACAGGGTTCTTTCTCCCTGTGTTGGTCATTGATTGCAGCAGCATCCGTGGTTTGAGCAGTTCATTCCCTGCCACATGCTTTGTGGTGGCTGCCTGCTGCAGTCATGTTTTCGTATATTCTTGGATGTTTCTGAACTTTCTGCTAGTTATACTGATTTTTCCTTCCTGTCCACTGCCGCGCGGTCACTGCGACTTTGTACGACTCGGTGGGAACTTCCAAAGCCCTTCCTCCTTCATCAGTCTTTTCTTCAAAACTGTCTTGCTGGTTCTTAGCACCATTATGACACGTTTTCATATGTATGTGAGAGCCGGATTGTCCGTGTTCGTGCGCACAACCACGTACACACACACACAGCTTTGGGGTGTTGATTGGAATTGCACTGAATTTGTAGTCTAACTTGAGAAAGTTGCCGTCTTTATGGAGTCGTATTTCCATTTATCGCTTGTTAAAGTTGCCTGCACTATCACTTTAATTTTCTTCTGCTGGGATTTATTTTCTAATTGTGGGCTATGTTGGCTCTCTGGGGAATGTCACATTTCCACACATCTTCTGAAATTGTTTGCAGGCTCTTCTTGAGTAGGAGTTATTTTTGCTCACGGGGTGCTCTGTCAGGCTGCTAGTCCAGTCCCTGGTCACAAGGCTGTCCCAATATATTTTTTCCGCTAGCTTTGTCTGTGGACTTGGCGTTTTTCATTTCATCTGTTTTGCAGCGGGATGGCTCAAGAGATGAACTTGAAGTGTCCTTTTGGCCATATGTCCGTTATACCTACTATTTGGAAAATAATGTGAATTAGGTAAGTAAGGATTTTGGATGAAAGGCTTAATTTCTGTCTGGCGTTTTAGTGTCCGTGCGGCGGGTGCTGTCGCCCTTCTCGAGGCCCATCGTGCTCTCATTCCAGATGCACTTCCCTGTGAGTCAGACGTGAGCTGTGTGCACAGGCACATCTTGTCACCGTGAAGCTTTCCAGGGAGGAAATTTCACAGGCTTACTTCGCAGACTTAGTCACCTTCTGATGAGTCATCTCCCACCCCAGCCACGTTTAGGCACCGGGAGGTTAGTTGGTGGCTTAGCACAATCTGAACATTTCTCAGCTGTGCAGTGTTTGCGTTTGGACAGTGAACTCCCCAGGAACGGAGCCTTCAGTATGCAGCACTGGGGACTTAAATTCACGAGTTGTTACAAGCAATGTTTCTGGAGAACAGATCTGTAGGGTTTATTGAATTTAAGGATGTATGGTTTCTGGCTATTCCATAATCCTTTCAAGTTTCCTTCCAGTAGTTCTGCAGGATGTTTTGGCTCTGTTGAGAGCCTCCTCATCCGTCTGCTGTTCCCTCTGGGTTCGGGTGTTTCTGTTTGCGGCTGCCGCTGGGTGGTAGATGGACCTCGCCTGTGGGAACATCGCCAGAGGCTGTACGTTTTGTCAATATCCGCAGTCCTGCAGGTCGATGTTGTTGCTTCAGGGATCGGAGGCTGTGTGTTCTCCCGGGTGTAGGCAGTGACATGATCTACTTACCGAGTTTTATGACGTAGTTTATTCACTTGTATTTACTGTTCTGTAGGTGGGCTACGGCTCTCCTTCACCTCGTGGCCTCGTGGCCTCGTGGCGGAGGCTTTAGACTAGATGTTCTCTGTCGTGGAAGGCAGAGTGGCCCTGTGATTTCTGCGCTCAGCCCTTTCTTCCTCTAGAAACGTCACCATTTATTCATTCTCTTTCATTGATTCGTGTTTGGCCTTTTTTCTTTACATTCTCGCTCCCTTATTTATCTTTTCTTAAGAATTACTATTCTCGGGGCGCCTGGGTGGCTCAGTGGGTTAAGCCTCTGCCTTCGGCTCGGGTCATGATCTCGGGGTCCTGGGATCGAGCCCCACATCGGGCTCTCTGCTCAGCAGGGAGCCTGCTTCCTCCTCTCTCTCTGCCTGCCTCTCTGCCTACTTGTAATCTCTGCCTGTCAAATAAATAAATAAATAAATAAAATCTTTAAAAAAAAATTATGACTCTCCTTCCTTTCCCGTGCATTGCCATGTTGTGAAGTTCTGTGTCCGTGGTCTTGCCACAGGCCGTTTCCACCCAGTGAGGACTCCCCGCCCCTGATAACTCGCCGGCCGAGCCACGCCTTCCACTTTCCCCCAAGCTCCAGAGAATGGAGAAACCTGCTCCATATTACTCGTAGGCTCTTCTGAAGCGTAAATATTGCTGCCTTTTTAGAATTTTTTATCGTGTAATGTGAATTTTTTCCCACTCTCATGTATTTATTGGCACTTCTGAGCTTTCTCTTCTTGTGGCTTCTCAAGAGATGAGCCCCTTTGCCTGTACGTGTGTTTATGCGTTACAGCGCGTGGCTGCGTGTGCACGCGTAGCTCACATGCACGGTTGCCCCCTCCTCCTGCTCCTTCACACAGGCGGCAGCGTCCTGCTGTTTAGCCCTGTTGCCAGGAGGACGTCCAGTTCTTCCTTCCTTCTTGCTGTTGTCGTTGACTTGCAGAGGCACATGGGCCTTCAACTCTGGGCGCTCCGGCTCGCATCCCCGTGGAGAGGCCTGGTCTCCTGCGGCGCCGCTGAACTAAGGCAGATCTTTTTCTCTATCCTTTACTACGCTTCTGGTCTTTGGCCGGGAGACTGTGGTTTAAGCCATCTCTATAATGGCTAGTCGAGATCAGGAATATCAAGAGACTGTTAAGCTGATTCAGTCTCATCTCAAGACTCAGAACTATTAAAAAGTGAGTGTGTGTGTGTGTGTGTGTGTGTGTGTGCACGTGTGGTTATGTGTGTGTGTGTGTGTTTTCTGATCCCACAACTTTTGTTATATTTCCTTCCAAACCTGTACAGTGTTGTTTTAGCCTTTTAAAAATCCAACACTATTACATAAAAATTTCCCTCATCCTTAACTTTCTTCTAAAACCAGTTACTCTCCACAGGAACAAGTATGAAGACTCAAGTCCCTCTCCCATTTGCTGCCCCTTTCTGAAAATCACGCCTCCATGGAGCGTCTCCTAGTAGGAGTGTGTTTCTTTGCTATGTCGGGATTCGTAACCACGGCTCTGAAACGTCGCCTTTTGGTGTTTCAGTAGCTGTGTCTTAAATCACTGTGCTCTTTCTTGGGATTAAAGTTCTTAAGAGTTTATAAATAAAGCTGGAGTGAACATTCCTATTGATCAATATTTATCCACAATTTTTATCATTTCCAAAGGTGAAAATTTTAGAAGTGCAATTATTGGGTCAACAGATTGGAGTATTTTTCTGGTTCTTTAATCGTGTTGCTGTGTTAGTTTCCAAAATGTTTTTACTGGATTCTGCTTTTACCGTCCGTGAGCAAGTACACCTGTCTTGCTAAACAGTAGCATTGGATATTGCTATATTATTTTTAAGATTTTATTTATTCATTTGAGAGAGAGAGAGAGAGAGCACGAGAAGGGAGAGGTCAGAGGGAGAAGCAGACTCCCTGTTGAGCAGGGAGCCCGATGTGGGACTCGATCCTGGGACTCCAGGATCATGACCTAAGCCGAAAGCAGTTGCTTAACCAACTGAGCCACCCAGGCGCCCTTGGATATTGCTATTTTAAAAAATCTTTGCCAATTTGATAACTCAAAATGGTACCTCATTACTGCTTCAATTTGCATTTCTTTGATTACTAGTAACTCAGTACCATATTTTAGGATACCGTTTTATCTTGTTTTGACACAGCTTCAACTTGAGTTCGCCTTGAATTGCAACTGTCAAGATAAATCGTGGAAATTAAGCGCCGTAGTCCTGGGATATAATAACCTTATCCAGAATGTGTATCACTGAAAGCTGCCTAATTAGAAACAACAGAATTCTGTCCAACTCACAGTTATGTATTTTTAAACTTTTTGTTACAGATTTTTAAAACACGTAAGAGAAAAGAGAATAATCGAATGAATTCCTGTGTGACTGTCATCTTCATTTGACAGCTGTCGGCACTTCATTTCTCGTTTCATCTGTCCCCGCTGTGTTTTTGGGGTGGAGGAGGCATTGGAATATTTCAAGTCAAATAAATACGTGACTTTATCCATGAACACTCGTGTATATAACATATAAGGGCTTTAAAAAAATGAGTGTCTTTTCCCAGCATTCTGTGTTTATTTAATCTCTCATAGGATTTATTTAACTTTTATTTTATTTTGGGTTTTTTTTTTTTTTTAAGGCTTTTATTTATTTGTTTGTCAGAGGGAGAGCAGAAGCACGGAGAGCTGCAGGCTTAACAGGCAGAGCAGGCAGAGCAGGCAGAGGGAGAAGCAGGCTCCCTACCGAGCAAGGAGCCTGATGCAGGGCTCGATCCCAGGACCCCAAGATCATGACCTGAGCCGAAGGCAGACGTTTAACCAACTGAGCCACCCAGGCATCCTTCTCAAAGGATTTATTATTGGAGTGTATCATACTTACAGAAAAGTGCACAGAGCTTCAGGGGACAGCTTGGTGAATTATTACGAGAAGAACGCACCTCTGATTGCTGCAGCAATGTTGAGAGCGCCGTCGGAGCCCCCCTTTTGTCCCATTCATCTTTCCTCCTGGTCATTAGCCCTCTTCTGTCTAACAGTAATCACTGACTTCTAACACTGTCAGGCGGTTTTCCCTGTTTTTGAACTTTATAGAGATGGAATCACAATACAGAGCTGGCCCTTGAGCCGAGCTGCGGTTGGGGCGCTGACCCTGTGCAGCTGAATATCCATGTGTAACTTTACCCTCAAAACCTACTAAAGCCTGCTGTTGGCCAGAAGCCTGATCGAGAACACAGCCGATTGACACATATTTTGGGAATGTATTACGTGTTGTGTTCTTATAACAAAGTAAGCTAGAGGAAGGCAAACGTTAGGAAAGTCGTAAGAGAAAACACATTTACAGCACCACGCCGTAAACAGTTCACATGCCGGCGGCCCGGCACAGACCCATGTTGTTCGAGGATCTACTGTGTTTCACTTCACGTGTGTGTTAGACTTACCCATGGTGCTCTGGTCCGTTCATCTTTATTGTTCTGTTTGGTAATACGAACGTGCTACAGTTAATCTGTGTTACTGTTGAAGCATCTTCATGCTGTTCCAGTGTTTGGCCGTCGTGAACCATCTACTAGTGACACTCCTGTACCGGTGTTTCGGTGTGTGTATCTGCTCAGTGATGTCGGCTGTGCACCTGGGAGCACACTCGCCGGATCGTGGGGTGTGCGTGCATTCAACATCCGTGAATAACGCCGAACAGTTACAACGTAACGCGTGAATTCACACAGTCGTGTGTAGGGGCTGTTTTGCATCCTTGCCACCAACTGGTTTTGTCAGTCTTAGTGGCGGTCGTGAAGCTGTTTTCTTGTGGATTTTAATTGCATTTCTATTCATTGTTCATTTGATACCCTCTTTTGTAAAGGATACTTGCTTCAGAGTTAGTGTTCTCTGCCACTAAATCATAAAAACATTCTTACTCAAGGATATACAGGAACATTCATGGCTTTTGTCAGTATTTCTCTTGCATTTGTCTTTTTTCTTATTGGTTTTTAGAAGTTATTTAGATAGGGTAGACATGAGGAAATGTCTTTTTTCACTCTTGGCTTGTCTCTTTTATCCTATCTTGATAAGGAAAAGTTGCAAATTTTAATGCGCTGCCGCTTCATGAGGCTTGCTTTTCTGTTGAGTTTGTCTCGAACTGTTTCAAGAAAGTCATGAGATTCTTGTTGTCTAAATATTGTTTCTCTTTCACATTTAAGTCCATTAAGGCGTTTTTTAAGTGTTGGTGCTTCTAACCCCCTACATGAACACCCCTTGCACCAGCACTGTTGATTTAAAATATTAACCTTTTCTACCTTGTTCTGTAGTGGCAATTTGGTAATAGATCAGATATCCATACTTGTGGCTCATTTCTGTTTTTTTGTTGAGTTATAATTGATGATTGACATGTGACATTTTGTACGTTTACGGTGTGTTCATTTGATACACTTACATAATATGATACAGTAACCATGGCAGTGTAAGCTCACACTTCCATCACGTCTGATAATTATCTTTTTCTTTATGGTGAGAACATTTAAGATTAGTCTCCTAGCAACTTTGAAGTGTATGCCGTAGAACGTTGTTGACTATTAATCACAGTGTTGGTTAGATCTCCAGAGCCTCACTCATCTTACAGCTGCGGGTTTGTACCCTTCGGCCGGTACCTCTCCAATTTGCCCACCCTGCAGCCTCTAGTAACCACCGTTCTACTCTGTTTCCATGAGTCAGCTTTTGTAAATCCCACATGTAAGTGATACCGTACAGTGGACTGTTAAACATCCTAGGGTTCAGGGCACCATCTCCCTGTGCAGTGGGAAATCTGCATACTAACTTTCGATTCCCCCAATACATGTTTTGAATGTTCTATATATTCTGCTATATTCTTACAATAAAGCAAGCTAGAGAAAAGAAAACATTACTAAGAATGTTAAGGAAGGGAAAATACATTTATAGTACTGTGTGTGTGTGTGTGTGTGTGTGTGTATATTTACTGAAAATCCACGTGTAAGTGGACCCACACAGTTCAAAACCATGTCATCCAAGGGTCGACAAATTATATTTGTCATTCTCTGATTTACATCTCTTATCATGCCTTTGAGGTCTCTGTTTGTCCATTGACTCACAAACGGGAGTATTTTCTTTTTTCTCCTGGCTGAGTGATACTCCAGTGTGTGTGTGTGGGGGGGGGGGGGGGGGACACCATGTGTTCGTAAACTCCTCTGTTGATGGACTCTTCTGTTGTTTCCGTATATTGACTCTAGTGAATATCCTGTTTCCTTTCCTCTGGATATGTACCAGAGATGGGGTTGCTGGGTCGTACGCCAGTTGTAGTTTGTGTTTCCTGAGGATCCTTCATGCTGCTCTCCACAGTGACTCTACCAGTTCACGTTCCCGCTAGCGGTTCCCAGAACCCACAATCTAAACAGGGTCCCCTTTCCCATCTCAAGGACAGCTGTTCTGACACGTACGAGCAGATGTCTCAGTGTGGGTCTGACGTACATTTCTCTCATGTTGAGCATCTTTTCGTGTATCCATGGGCCATTTGGGCGTCTTTGGAAAAATATCTGTTCAGTTCCTCCGCCCATTCTAAAATCCGATTGTGTTCTTTGTTACTGAGTTGTAGGAGTTCTTTAGATATTAGCTCTTTATCAGAAAAGTGTTGGTAAAATACCTTCTCCCATTCGGCAGATTGTCTTTTCATTTTGTGGATGGTCTCCTTTGCTCTGCAAAGCTTTTTAGTTTGACGTAGACCCTTTCGTCCGTTTTAGCTTCTGCCACTGGTACTTTTGTTGTCATATTCAAACAGTCATTGCTAAGATTAGCATCAGAGAACTTTTCCTCTGGGTTTTCCTCTGGGAGTTCTATGGTTTCAGGTCGTATGTCTGAGTCTTTCATCGTCTGAGGTTAACGTTTGTGAGTGTTGTAAGGTAAGGGTCCATTATCATTGCTCTGTATGTGATTATCCAGTTTTCCTGCCACCATTGATTGACAAGACGGTCTTTGTCAAGATTGTCAAGAGTATTCTCAACGGGGTCAAATGTTAGTTGACGGTCCATGCAGGGGTTTACTTTGGGCTCTTTGTTCGATTGGGTGATGTGTCTGTCTTTGTGCCAGTGCCATGCTGGTCCAATTACTGTAGCTCTGTAGTCAACTTTGAAAGCGGAAATGTGAGGCCTCCAGCTTTGTTCTTTTTTAAGATGGCTTTGGTTATTGAGGGTCTGTTGGGGTTTCATACAAATTTTCAGATTGCTTTTTCTGATTTGGTGAAATCCCATTGGGATTTTTATAGGGATCGTATTGAAACTGTAGGTGTCTATGGGTATTACGGACATTTTAACAATATTAGTTCTTCTGATAGTTCACCATATTTTTATAGGTATCTTATCTTACATTAATTTCTGCTCTTATTTCCCCTTTTTTCTTCCCTATATTTAGATTACCATCCACTTTCTGACTTCCTGAGATGCTCTTAGATGTTCAATCTTTTTCTTATTTTAAAAGTTGAGATATAATTCACAGAGCATGAATTTACCTTTGTAAAGTCTGTAAATTCACTGGCCTCTAGGGTAGTCACGAAGTTGTGCAGCTGTTAGCATGATTTAATTCCATGCCATTTTAATAGTGTCTGGCTCCTTTCAGTCAGCATAATTGTTTTCAAGAGTCATTCATGTACTTGCTTGCATCAGGACCCCACCCTTTGTGCTTCTAGCCGAGTAATACTCCATTGTACGGATACGCTACATTTTGTTTGTCCATCCATCAGCTGACAGACATTGGATGCTTCCCTCCTTTTGGCTCTTAAAATAACAGGCTGTGAATATTCATGTTCAAGTTTTCATGTGAATCGTGAATCTATGTTTCCAGTTCTTTCAAGTGTATCTGCCTAGGAGCGGAATTGTTAGGTCTTACGGTAATTGTATGTTTCACTTTCTGAGGAACTGCCAGACCAAAGCACCAAAGGTTTTCATTTTGATGAAGTTCAACTTATTTTTTTCATTTGTTGCTTGTGCTTTTGAAAGAGATTCATTTCCCTAACTCTTACATATAGATCTTTGATCAATTTGGACTTAGTCTTCATGTGTGGTATGAAGTAGAGGTTCCACCTCATGCATTTGTGTGTGAATGTCCAGTTGTCTCAGGACTGTTCTTCCTTCACTGAATGGACTTGACATGCTTGTCCGATCAGTTGTCAATGAATGTGTGAGTTCCCTTCTGGACTCAGTTCTGTTGCCCTGATCCACGTGTCCGTTCTCATGTCACTATCACACAGTCTTGGTCTGGTTATTAGAGCTTTGAGTGAGTCTTGAAATCAGGAAGTATGAGTCCCCCAGATTTGTTCTTTTTCAAAGTTATTTTGGCTCTTTGAGTCCATATGCATTTCTGTATGCATCTTGAAAATCACCATCCCCCCCACCCTGCTGAAAAATGGGCAGCTGGAATTTTGACAAGAACTTTTTATTTTTTATTTAGATGAAAGTCAAGTAACGTAAAGTTAGCCATTCTAAAGTGAAGAACCCACTGGCACTTAGTATCTCTGCCTAGTTCCCAAACATTTCATCATTCCAAAACAAAGTCATATCCAGTAAGCCACCCTCCTTACCCACTTGCTGACAATGACAAATCTGCTTTCTGTATCTAAGGATATACCTGTGCTGGGTATTTCATACAAATGAATTCATGCAGTCTGTTTCTTTTTCATTCCTGGAATAAATCCCACTAATTCATGCTGCATAATATTTTAATACGTTGTTGGATTTGGTGTGATAGCATTTCACTGAGGATTTCGGCATTTATGTTCATAAGGGATACTATGTTCATAAGGGATATTTTTCTTCTGATATCTTTGGTTCTAAGGTAATGTGGTCTCAGAGGAGTTCAAAAGTGCTCCCTTTGGGCGCCTGGGTGGCTCAGTGGGTTAAGCCGCTGCCTTCGGCTCGGGTCATGATCCCAAGGTCCTGGGATCGAGTCCCGCATCGGGCTCTCTGCTCAGCAGGGAGCCTGCTTCCCTCTCTCTCTCTCTGCCTGCCTTTCTGTCTACTTGTAATCTCTGTCTGTCAAATAAACAAATAAAAAAATCTTTAAAAAAAAAAAAAAGTGCTCCCTTTTCTCCTGCTAATGGGAAGAGTTGGAGAATTATTCTTGAAATACTTGGCAGAATTCACCAGTGAAGCCATCTGTTTCTGGACTTTTTTGGTTGGGAGTGTTTTGATTACTGATCTAATCTCTTTACTTGTTACAGGTCTGTTCAGATTTTCCATTTGTCTGTGAGTCATTTTTGGCAATTTGTGTGTTTCTAGGAATTTGTCCACTTAATTTAGGTTATATCTAATTTGTTGGCCTACAGTTGTTCACAGTCTTCTCTTGTACCCCTTTTTATTTCTGCAAGGTTGGCAGCATTGTCTCCGCCTTCACTTCTGTTTTAGTTGTGTCTTCTCTGTTTCAGTCTAGGTACAGGTTTGTCAATTGTGCTGATATTTTCGTAGAACCAGCTTGGGGTTTCTTTCTTCTCCAGAATTTCTCCATTCTCTCTTTTACTCTTTCTGTTCTCTAGTCTTTCTTTCTTTCTTTTTGCTTTTGTTTTAATTTACTTTTCTAGGTACTTGAGGTGTGAACTTAGGTTAATGTTTAAGATTTTTTTTTTTAATGTTGGTGTTTAGAGCTATTAATTTTTTCTCCAAGCACTGCTTTTTCAGTTTCTCTAAGTTTTGGTATGTTGTGGTTTTGTTTTTATTTATCTCAAAGTATTTTCCCTTTTCATTTTTCTTCTGACCCATTAGCGTGTAGTGAAAAATTAACTTTACCTAAGATGTATGGCTTTTGCCCTTGACTGCTGGGAGATGATCTCTTGATTCTTGGAATGTCCTACCTGACAGAAGTATCTTTGTTTGCATGGGAGCTTTGGCCACTGGACAGTCTAGAAATATGATTTATGGTGGAGGCTTTGGAGGCTTATTAGTTTCTTCACTAATTCCATTATTAGTTCCAATCTCCAGAGGAACTGATAACTAAAATTATGACCCTGAACATCCAGGAGGTTCTGGAAACCCAAGATTAGCCATGTGAGCAGTGTGATGGAGCACCAGAAAGAACTCTGGACCCCAAAGGTTCATGTGGGCGCTCCTGGTTTGGCCGTACTCCTGATGAGAGACTGGCTGTTAATCTTGTGGCAGATCCTCTGTGTGTGCTTGTTGCTTGGTGCATATATGTTTATAATTGTTAACAGCTGGATGAGTTAGCCGTCTTCTCAATATGTAAGGGCCTTTCTTGTCTCTTAACCAACCTTTACTTAAAATCTATTTGGTTTGTTAGGAGTATAGCCACCCCAGCTCTCTCTTGTTTATTGCTTTCATGGAATCTGATTTTTCTATTCTCTCACTTTCGACAAATCTGTATCTTTGGATCTGAAGTGAACCTAATTTGTAGACAGCATAGAAGGCTTTAATTTTTTTTTTTTTTTAAGAAAACTCCATTGTGTCTTTTAATAGGTGAATTTAGTCAACTTACATTTAAGGTGATTATGATGAAGACTTGTATGATTTTTGTATTCTATATGCCTTGCATCTTTTTGTTTCTCATTTCTTCTAGTACTGCCCTTTTTAGTTTGATTGGTTTCTTTCCCAGTGTGCCTTTTGATTCCCTTTTCATTTTCCTTTTTGTGTATTTTTTAAGTTATTTTCTTAATAGTAGAAAAGACCTTTAATTTTTAAGTTTAGTTTGAATTCCTGCTAGATTAACTTCAATTACATACAAACACTGATACTATACAACTCCGTCTTCCTCGTTTATGTTGTTAATTTAATACCTTACATTTTTATACACCATGTGCCCATTTAACATAGACTTGTAATTACCTTTTTTTTTAGATTTTACTTAGATTTTTAAGATTTATTTATTTGACAGAGAGAGAGAGGGAGAGACAGCAAGATAGGGAACATAGGCCAGGGGAGAGGGAAAAGCAGGCTCCCCTGAGCCGAAGGCAGGATGACTGAGCCATCCAGGCACCCTGTAGTTATTCTTTTATGTAGATGTCTTTCAGATCACATTTGGAAACAAAAAGAGGAGTTGCAGACCAAAAATAGAGTAATACTGGCTTTAATATTTATCAATGCAGGTACCTTTACTGGAGTTTTATTTCTTCATTTGCTTTCCAGTTACTGTCTGGTGCCCTTTCCTGTTGTTCTGTTGTCCCCTTTACCTTCTCCTCCGGCACTTCTGCCCCCGGTGCACTCCCTCTGCTTTGCTTCATCTGGGAGTGGCTTGGTTTCTCCTTTATTTTTTGAAGGATAGTTTTGCCAGGTAAAATATTCCTGATTGACAACCCCCCGCCCCCGCCACCACTTCCTCCCCAGCTGTGTCCCGACTACTATGGTTGGTGATGAGAAATGTGAGAAATGGGCCCTGGACCTTATCAGGAGTCTCATATGTGATAAATCACTCTGTCTTGCTGCTTTCAGGGTTCTCTTTGTCTTTTGACAGTTTCATTATCATGTGTCCTAGTGTGGGTCTCTGAGTTCATCCTTCTTGGAATTTGTTGAGCTTCTTGGATGTGTGAATTTATGTTTTTCACCAAGTTTTTGAAGTTATTGGCATTCTTTTTTCAAATATTCTTTTTGCCATTTTTTTCTTTGCCCTCCTGAGACTTTTGTAATGTGTGTGTTAGTACACTTCATGGTGTTTGGATCTTTAAGAAGAAACGTAAATAATAAGCCTACAATCTTCCTCCTTTTTTGGGATGTAAACATTATTAGTGGCTTGATGAGTGTTCCTTTAATGATTTCCTGTTGGATCAGATTTTCTTCACTAAGTCTTTTTAATTTTTTTTTAAATATTTTATTTATTTATTTGATAGAGATCACAAGCAGGCAGAGAGGCAGGCAGAGAGAGGAGGAAGCAGGCTTCCCGCTGAGCAGAGAGCCTGATGCGAGGTTCAATCCCAGGACCCTGAGACTATGACCTGAGCCGAAGGCAGACGCTTAACCCACTGAGCCACCCAGGCGCCCCTTCACTGAGTCTTATAACCATGCCTTTACCCTCTTTCCTTGATCTGCATTTTTAGTTGTTCATTAAGGTTAAAATTGTTTGGTTACTTAATTTATTTTCAGAGTAATTCTGTAACAGTTTTCCTTGAACGTAAAGAATATTTCATTCAGTTTATCATGAGTTGTATCTTTGAATTTATTTTCTCATTCATTGTTTATTTGACTTATCAGGTTGACACATTGTTTTGTCTCCCACAAATAGTATAAAACTTAGTTTAAAACCATTTCCTTAACAGGTATGGTTCCTAAGGAGTTTGATAGAGTGCCCAGTTTCTAGTAGAGGTATTAAAATATTTATTAAAATATTTCTTTGTTTTTAGAAACAATAGTCATCATTGAGGAATTGTTTTCATTTTGAGGGGTTTTGTTTTGTTCAGTTTGCTTTAAGTCATTCGGTTCAGAATTAACTTTTTGACAAGCGTGCACTTGCTCCACATTCACTTTGGTTTTTGTAGATTGAGGAGATGGTGCAGAAGGCCATGGCGGTGGACGCTTGCCTCTGCTGGTCTCCCGGCTCCTCTGCTCTCTTGGTATTACTACCGTGGCCCATTTTTTTTGACTCTGGCTTTGTTCACTTACCAGAATAGAATGTAAGTCATACAACAAGCAGCACTTTGTTTGCTTTGCTCAGTGCTGTATCTCCAGCTGCTAGAATTACGCCTGGCCTAGAGAGGGACCCAGTGTCTGTTGGCGGATCCCTGTGTGCACGGGGGCTTGTGCCACTGCTGGTGCTAGTGGTGGTGACAGTAGCGGAAGTGGACTCAGACCCTTCCTTGGGCCAGACCATGTTTCTTTTTTCATCTTATACTTTTGCTCCTTTCCCCCATCCTTCCTGGCTGGCTACTCGGGCCTTTTCTGCTTTGTACTTAATCCTTTTCTCCCTCGGTCCCCTTGGATAAGCATTTAACATTTACCTTTGGTATCTTGACCTCAGTTTTTCATCCATGTATTTTCAGTTGATGTATTGCTTCCCTCCTTAACATCGTAAGTTAAAACACAAATTTAAAATCTGTCACAAAGATCTGGTCTAAATTTTAGAGGTGAACGTCGAGGTCTCTTGATAGAGACCAGCCACATTTGATGTGATATTACATTCAGATATCTCCCTGCCCCCCCATATTGCTGTGTTTGTGTGCACCACTGGGGCAGGTCGGGGGGATCTTAGACCCTCAAAGTTAACAGAAAATACGTGTAATTATAACATGCCAACTTCTTGACATTTTCGACAAATCACATTGTGACATTTTACAAATAACATTGAACACTAAACAGCAAGTAGCTAAGCTGTTTGCCTGAATTAAATACCTTCATCCTTATTTTTATATTCTGTGGTACCACGCTGTACCTGTCCCCACCAGATAACATGCCACATTCAGAAAATTCTGTAGTAATGGCCATTCTTTAGCCTGTGCAAATTAAAAGTACTAAATCCCCAAACTGAAAAAAAAAAGTTTAATTCAAATTAAATGGATACAATCCAGTTTACATTCTTTTTTCTTTTTTAACAAAGAAGAATAAAATAACAGCATTAAGTATTTCCTTTGCAAAGGCAATTCCAGCTTTCACCTTTCAAGTAACATCTGCACATAGTTTTTGTTTTAATCTAATCTAACTAGTCTAACACCCTTTTGTTCTTCTAGAGACCTTAGGAACTATTTTAACTAATTTTAAACAGACTTTAAATAAAGTCTCTGAAATCATTGCATTGAGTATGTTCCCCACAGACACAGCAAAACCCAGAACGTGAAGTTGATAATTTGAAATAAACTAATCTAATCAAGTCCAATAATACTCCTTTTCCAGTAATCCCATAATGCTTCTCTTTGTCTGTAGCAATTTGATTGTAACTTTGTTATAGATTAAAAGGTATGAAAATTAGTTACTTCTGCTGATCCAAAGATAGGAAGAAAGTGAAAAGAAAAGCCATAAAGTGTGTGGAAATATTTCTCAGACATTTATAATAGCCTTCTTGTAGCCAGAATATATAAAGAATTTGGAAAAAAGTCAGTAGGAAAAAGCCCAATAAAGAAATATTTAATATACCAGAACAGCCCCTTCACAAAAGCTAACACCCAAATGGCCAGAAACGTAATCAGCTTCTTCAGTAATCAGGCAAATCAGAATCGAACAATACAGGGGTGGCCAAGTGTAAAGACTGACACCACCAAGTGTTGTGACCAAGAGAGACGGCTGGGACTCTGCGACCTGCGGGAGAAGGTAAGTGCAGTGACTTGGGAAGCCGGGCTGGCAGGTCCGGAGTTGCGTGAGTGCGTGTCCGGAGGCCGAGCGTTTCTGCTCTGAGGCGCATCCCAGAGAAGTATGTGCTCTCCTGCATCTCAAGGGTTAAGTGTAGCAACGCTAGTGGCAACGTTATTTTGTAAGGGACCCAAACTGGGAACAGACAGACAACTTTCCCCAGTAGTATACTCATGCGATGGACCAGTACACGGGAATGAAGACGTCCGGACAGCTACAGTCCACGGTAGGGCACTCTCGCAGAGGTAGTTTCTGTGGGAGAAGCCAGACCTGAGAGAAGATACGTCATAGTAGCATTTCATACAATTTCCCGAAATAGAATTGAACTCCAGTGCCATAAAGGTGTAACAGCTGAAAAGTGGAAATGGTCCAGATGTCTGTCCGTGGGGGCCAGTGAGTGACTTGTTGCACATTCAACTAACGGAGCGCTGGATAACAAAATGAACAGACGTGAACTTCCGGTGACATGGAGGAATTTCATAGATGTGTTCAGTGACAGAAGCAAGACACAAAGGAACATGGTTCCCTTTATGTGGATTTCATACGGGCGGGAATCTACAACTGTGATGTGACTCGGGGTATTAGGTGTCTTGGGGACAAAGGGAACGATGGTGGCCAAAGGGGTGTGTTCCTTATGTCCACCCCTCAGCCGCACATGCGTGTCTCCTACACCTTTCTCGTTGTGTTCCATTTCATGATTCTGAAAAGGCTTAGCAGAGCGAGAGAGAGCCGTACTGTTCGGGTTCACATCCCAGCCTCGCTGCTTTCCAGCTGCGTAACCTCGGGAAATTTATTCAACTGCTCTAGGCCTCGGTTTCATAACTGTCACGTGAAGATAATAATCAGACCGATTTTGTACGATTTGTGGTAAAGATTAGAAAATACTGGAGTCTTCGCTCTGATATTAGGCACGTGAAACGGCAGCTGGCTTGTGGTCAGCGCTGAGGAAGTGCTCACCCCGGCTGCTGCCGCTGGTCCGTCGCCAGTTTGTCTGTTCAGGGGAAAGTTAAACTCCCACTAATTTAACATTGTGTTTGTAAATCTATCATGGCTCTCCGTGCAGGTGAATTTTTGTTTAGGTCTCTCGGACCTATTTTCTTGAGTGTCCGTGTTATTTCACAAACTAATTACGAGGTGTTTTATACACGTGTTTTACAGTTGTCAGTAAAATTTTCCTTGCTTGCATTTCATAATTGGTCTTTGCTGGCGTCTAGCAGTAATACTGTTGAGGACTGACTGCTGTCAGGCTGGGTTCTAAGGTCTACGCGGACTCACCCTTCTTATCCTGTGCAGGACCCCCGGTTTACATAGAGTCGAAACTGAGAACAGGGGGCCTGGGTGGCTCAGTCGTTGAGCATCTGCCTTCAGCTCAGGTCATGGTCCCAGGGTTCTGGGATCGAGCCCTACGTCGGGCTCTCTGCTCAGCGGGGACCCTGCTTCTCCCTCTCCCTCTGTGCTGTCTCTCAAGTAATTAAATAACATCTTTAAAAAAAGAAAGAAACTGAGAACAGAGGGTAAAGGTAGCAAACTAAGTATGTGGGATTCGGTCTGGCCCCAGCATCCATTTTACTCCACTAATCTGTGCCAGGAAAGCTGTTCATTTTATACTTTTATTTAGTAACTGGTCACTTTTCCTTAGCATAATTTTTTAGTTGACAGGTTTTCAAGAAGGCAGTTATATCATTTGCAAGTAGTTATTTTTTGTGTAGTACCCAATAATTCTGGTTCCCTTGTCGTACTGCTTTGTTTTTAACGTTCGGGGGAAGCGTCGATAAACGTGACGGAGTGGGCATCCTCCCGTTAGTCCAACTGAATGCGAACGCCTGTATTTTCTAAATAACTGAGAGTTGACTGCAGAGTATTTTCTTTATGTTAAGAATACGGTTTTTTAAGTTACAAATGGTCTTTGATTTCTTTATTCTGTTTTGCTTTAAAATTAGGGATGGCTTTTAAGTTATATCAAATATTTTTGTGTATCCTTGAAGAAAACCACATGGATTTTTCTGTGTTAAACCATATAATGACTCATCCCTACCTTCCTAGAGTTTTTTTGAGATTTTATTTATTTATTTTAGAGAGGGAGCTTGATCCTGGGGAGAGGAAGACGGAGAGTGAGAATCTCCAGAAAACTCCTCACTGAGCACAGAGCCGGACATGGGGCTCGATCCCACGACCCCGAGATCATGACCTAACTCAAAATCAGGAGCAGGACACTCAACTGACTAAGCCACCAGGCACCCTGCATTCCTAGAATTTTTAAAATAGTGCCAAATCTTAATTGCTAAAATTTCTGTGAGATTTTTGTGTATATAATAAGTACAAATGAGCGTGGTCTGCAGTTCTCTGCCGTTTTTGTTAGGTGAATTCTAGCAATGTAGGAGGCATCTGGAAGATTCCTGTCTTTTCTTGCATTACATGCTGTATTTTAAAATAATTTTTGAGAACATTTTGTGGTATGGCTGCCTAATACCGTTCATTAGATTTTTTCATTGAAGATCTCAAGTGTTTCTTCTTTTTCACTAATTACAGAAATCTTCAAACAGACATAAATAGAGAGGTTGATACCGTTTTGTTCATTTCTCACCTCACTTTGTTTTTCTCTGAAGTATTTTGGACCTTGCTGCTTAAAGCATGGATATTGCCTGGGAACTTGCTGCAGGTGGATGTAATCACGGGCACATAAGCACATATTTCACAGCACCTTTGCTGTACACTGTGTGTTGGAGGCAAGTCTTAGCTCATGCCCCCCACGCTTGCTTTAGGTTTCAAACCATTACAAGGAATGTTCTGAGATGTTGAAATAAGGCTTTGAATATTTGAATATTTGTCTGGGGTCCTGGAAGGGAATTACAAAGTCAGAGGCATAAACTTTTGAAAGCTTTTGATGTCTGTTGTCTAGTTGCTTTCAGAGAACCAGTACGTCTTTTGTTTAAATGGTTGACAGGTGACAGCACTGACAGTTCAGAAATGCGCCTTTTCTCCCAGCAAGGTCATTAAAGGACGAGAAAGCAGGAGAGAAGACCAGAGTAATTAGAAATTCTTACCATAATCACTTGAGTGATTGAGAGCCTGAAGGTTATTTGAATTGATTTTCAGCGTCTCGAACTGTTCAGTCAATTTATAGTTTCTTACTAAATCTAGATCAGTGTGTGGTTGACGGGAAACGTTCAGGTGCCTAATGCAGTGTCAGAGGTTAGAGTGGGAGAAGATGCATACTAGCATCTGTGCCTTTAAAGGGCTTATAGGAATCTTACTATATTGTATACATTTTTTTCATCTTTCTACAAAATATAACTTCGACTTACAAAAGTTAGTGCTGGGGCTCCTGGGTGGCTCAGAGGGTTAAAGCCTTTGCCTTCGGCTCAAGTCATGATCCCAGCGTCCTGGGATTGAGCCCCGCATTGTGCTCTCTCCTTGGTGGGAAGCCTGCTTCCCCCTCTCTCTGTCTGCCTCTCTGCCTACTTGTGATCTCTCTCTGTCGAATAAATAAATAAAATCTTTAAAAAAAAAAAAAGTGCTGAATTTCGTGTACGCTGAGTTCTCATTGAAGTAATTTGAAAATCTTCCTAGGTGTGACTTCCACCCAGATAAAAACAAAGTTGGCTTTTCCTCTGTTGTAGCAACAGCGCACTGTGTACAGACTGACTCTAGTGAAAGCGTGGAATGTGGGCGAGCTGCAGGCCTACGCCGAGCTGGTGTCGCTGGGGAATCCCGACTTCATCGAAGTGAAGGTAAGCTCCTGCCAGCCTGTGTCGTCGCATCGCCCCTGGTGCTGTGCTGGCCGCCCCGAAGTTAGCATCTTTTAAAACTCAACGGGGGGCCCCAGATGTTTTCCTTATTCATTCAGGAATGTTCATCAAGAGCCTGGCACTGCTCTAGGCATTGGGGACAATAACAGTGAAGAGTAAGCTTTTGTTCTTAGAAAGCTTATATTCATGGAGAGGTAGACAGTCAACACAAAATGAATAATTAAAAACTACATCGTAACATGAATGTCCTGAGAAATAAAATAGCATTATAGTGAGGAACTGGTTGGCTTTAAAATAAACTTTTATCGTGGAGAGTTTCAAACCTAAACAGAAGTAGTGAGACTGGTCTAGGGACCTCCATCTAGTCAACACCCGGCTTCAGAAGTTGTCCACTCCTGACCAGTCCTGTTTCTAGTCTACCC
This sequence comes from Mustela erminea, assembly GCF_009829155.1. NCBI lineage: Eukaryota > Metazoa > Chordata > Mammalia > Carnivora > Mustelidae > Mustela > Mustela erminea. The sequence goes on along the minus strand of NC_045633.1, from coordinate 39,091,026 downwards.
CAGCCCATTTTCTCTGCCTTACCCTGTAATTTGGAAGCAGAGCCCCACATTGTATGGCTTACCCATAACTGTTTGAGGAGATGTCTCTAAAAGACAGACATGCGTTTTAAACACTTACTCACAGCTGCACAGTGTTCAGAGCGGTCATGCAAGTGTCGCAAATAGAAGGTTTTAAACTTGACCAATTATTTCTTCTTGTTTAAGCAGGACTCGTGAATCTGGGTCCCAGTAAGGGTCATTGACGGAAATTGGATTATTTCTCTCTTAAATTTCTTTTAACCTGTTAGTTCCTCCTCCATGTGTTTTCTCTCCTCCGTCCCACATCAGTCATCTTGTTTATTCATCCTGGCTAGTTCCTGTGTCTGTATTTTCCATTTTGCTGACTGCGTGTTCCTGTGTCCCCCGTACGCCCTGTGAATTGGCAGTTAGATCGAGAGAAGATTGATCAAATGTGTGTGTGTGTCTGCATTTCACGATTATTTGGTTGGTGGTATTTATACTTAGAGCAGAGGCAGTCATGTCTGGTTGTCTCTGGCCTGCTTTTGCCCATGTTTCTTTGCCCATGTTTCTTTGGATTCCTGTAAGTGGACTTCTGTGCCAAAGGGCAGCTACTATTTTGCTAGATATTGTGATTCGCTGTTTTAGATTTCATAAGGGGGTTTTGCTGAGGAGAAGAGGACTTTTTTTTACAACTGATTCCTAAATAGTAAGAAGCAGTGCAATACACAGAGGCCTGGGGTCAGGGCATTCCGGGCCGCTGTCCAGAGGTCCCGTGTGATCGCAGTGGGACAGCTGAGTCGGCGGAGACACAAGGTGAACCACAGTGGCAGGATGGGGCCGGATTCTGTTAGAACCTCCAAGCAAGAAAAGAACTGGGTTTTATACTAAATTTCATGGTCAGCTTTTTGAATAGTAGATGTACTGGGCAAAGGTTTTAAGCTGGAGGGGATGTGGTGTGATTTGTGATTTTAAAAGGTCACCCTGCTGCTGTCCTGAATGGATTCAGAGGTTCAGAGTAGGAGTAGCTAGACTAGTTATAAAGCAAGAGATGGGGCGGCTTGGGAAGGTCGTTGGAGACACCGCTGGAGAGCGGTGAGTGCACTGGGATGGATTCTGGAAGTAGAAGCGGCAGAGCTTGTTGCCCGTTTGAAGGAGTAGACAGAATCAGGACAGCACCTGGGTTTTGGCCGAAGCCGTCGTGTGGCCGTGGAACAGTTGACTGAGCTGGAAGACACCAGTGGAGGAGGGCGGCGGGGGTGCGGGTCTTTCACGAGTTCTGTGTTGGCCGCAGTCGTTTGAGAGATCTTTCCAGTTTACAGGTACAGGTCCCGTAGGCCGTTGTTTATATAAGCCTGCGGCTCTGGGGATGAAGCGGGACTGGCCGCGGGAATTTGGAAGTCCTCAGCGTGCCATGGTGTTAAAGCTGTGGAGTGTTACGAGGCAGATGGGTCTTTTGGACAACTAAGCATCCGCGTAATGACAGAAAGGGGCTGGAAAATTCACCCCGTCTCCGAAAGCTCCGTCCTCAGTGCATGTGCACGAAGTGGCTGTACTCGGCATCATTTCGGGGGATGTTTGAATTCCGCAGCTCTTTTAGTGAGTCCTGCGTTCGGGGAGGGGGTCGTATTCCGGGGGGCCGGGGAGCTGGGGAGAGATGAAACGTTGCTGTCTGAGTGTGCGGCATTCCAGCTCTCGTCAGGTCAGAGACACTCTTTTCTTTTGAAATTGCTCTTAATTTTAAAAGTCTGCTCTTGGCAAGAGCTCTGATGATGCAGAGATGCGAACCACATCTGCGGTGTATGTGTCCGCTTAGGAAACCTGGCCAGCACCGGGGATTAATGGGGTTTTAATTTATGTCTTAGTTATTCAAGAAGGCTGCAGTAAAGCCCCCAGTGAGGCTGCAGTAAAACTTCTATTACAAAGCAAGCTGGCTCGATCGCACAGTCACCTTTTTTCTCCCTCTCTCCTTCTTTGTTTACAGAGAAGAACCACCCGGTATTATTTTTAAAAGAAAGATGGCTACTTTGTAAACTGTCATTTCTCTGATGCATGTTTTAGTTTGGAACTCAGAAATAAAGCCTCTTGGCTGCCGCTGAGGTGTTGTAATGACACGGTTGCTTTCAAACAAGAGTTCCTTTTTGCCATTTGACCCTCCCATCAAGCGGATACTTGTCAGCTCCCTCCATGTGCAGGGCCTGGTCGAAGCACCGGAGACACGACATTTGACATGGAGACGTTGCTTGGGACACGGATGGTCTTATCAAGTAAGGCAAAGGCCACAGAAGTAAAATCAGGCACTTGAACAGAATGTGATCTGTTCTCAATTTTAACTGCCTTACGTAAATGGTAAAATATACCCTAACAGATAACAGTTGTATTGGGGGAAAGCCTGGTGGCGATCAGCTCGTTCTTTGTAGGAGGCCCAAGGCAGAAATGGCCTGTGTTGCAGGAGCTGCGCCACTGAGGACTGGGTCACGTGCTTTGTTCAATTCAGCCCTAGTTGGTCCCGCAGGGTAATGAAGTACCTTCCTTTTAAACTGAAGTAGCAAAAGGGATGTTTGCAGAGTGTAGCCTACTGAGGAAGCAGAGCAAGTTCTAGAATAATACTTGATTATATTTTTAACCATATACGTTGGGACATATTATATCTAAGATAGTATAGAAGGACACAAGACTCTTCCCAGTGTTGTATTTAGAAGAAGGACAGGGAAAGGCTTAGTGACTTTATTGTTCACGCGTCCGTGCTCTGCGAATTAGCGGTGAGCGTGCGTTACTTCTGCAATCCCAGTGACTGAAATGAAATCAGTAGAGGAGAAGGCGGTCTTTCCTGTTCAGTCGAGTTAAACTGTTTAACGTCTGACAAAACATTTTCATTATTGTTGTTGTCTTATTAGTTAAAGTGAAAAGTTTCCTAAAATGGCGGTTTTTAAAACAAGCACTCTTTGAAAAACATCTGATGAGAAAGCTAGCAATGTGGTAGGCTAAGTAACCTCAGATTCCTCCGAAAACACTTAGAAGTCAGTGTGTTAAGATAAACATACTTCTGGGAGCATAGCCATCTGTCCGGTCTGTAAGGAAGTCCCTTGGGGGCTCGACAAGGAGAGGCCGCCCTGGTGGTCCTTCGTAGCTCCGGCACCGCTGGGTCAGGTCTAAAGCACAAACACTAGCCCCTCTACTTCCAGGAAAGCACGATCAGGACAGACTCGACCCGCTGGTACACGGTTGGTGCCTGGAAGCTCGTCCTTCACCTGCGCTCTGGCATAAAACAAGGAGTCTCCCAGAGCCTGGCCCTCACACGGGCTTGGCATTAAAGCTTTAATAGTACCTCAGGGTCACCTAACGCCCTGAAGGTGTGAGATTGGTTGTACAGACTGACCCTCGGCCGGCGATCGGCCTGGGACTCCCTGCAGAAGCAAACAGTACTTGCTCGTGTCTTGCATTTTCCAGGTGTGTGCGAGCGTGCGCGCATGTACGGGCTCTGTCCTAGTCTGCGCACGCTGGAGTCTTTTTTTTTTTCCAGTGTTCCAGGATTCACTGTTTATGCACCACACCCAGTGCTCCTCGCAATCCGTGCCCTCCTCAGTACCCACCACCAGGCTCTCCTAAGGACCCACCCCCCCTTCTCCCCTCCCAAACCCTGTCTGTTTCTCAGAGTCCACAGTCTCTCAGGGTTCGTCTCCCCTCCAGTTTCCCCAACTCCCTTCTCCTCCCCATCTCCCCGTGTCCTCCGTGTTATTTCTTACGCTCCACAAACAAGCAAAACCATGTGATGATTGACTCTCTGCTTGACTTGTTTCACTCAGCATAATCTCCTCCAGTCCCGTCCATGTTGATAGAAAAGTTGGGTATTCGTCCTTTCTGATGGAGGCATCATACCCTATGACCCTGCAATTGCACTGCTGGGTGTTTACCCCAGAGATACAGATGTCGTGAGAAGAAGGACCATCTGTACCCCAATGTTCATAGCAGCAATGGCCACAGTCGCCAAACGGTGGAAAGAGCCAAAACGCCCTTCAACGGACGAATGAATAAGGAAGATGAGGTCCCCCCCACACACATGCTAGAGTCTTCTGGGGAGTGGGGAGGAGCAGCCTCTGATACTTCAATAACGCTCCTAAAAAGTACTGATGTAACCTGGGGCAGGTTACTGATCCTCTCTGAGCCTAAATTTCCTCAATCTTAAAATTAGAATGATAGTATCACTTTAATAGGTTTGTGTTGATAATTCAGTGTGATAATATATGCCTGGGTTCAGTAAACGTTTAGATCCTTTTCATTAAGCACATTTATTTAAACTAAATCAATAGAAGCTATTTCTTTGTTATATTGGTTCCCTCTTTTCTGCCGTTGCTAGTCTTATGAAACATTTTTCTGTTTTATTCCCTGTAAATGAACATATATTTTAGCTTCATTAGACTTAAATAGGCCTTTATTTGGTAGCCGAAGAATCTTAGTGATCATTATTTGCTTGCTTGTTTGTGAAAATGTGTTTCATGTTATAAACATCTGCTGTGTCGAGAAACTTCCGAGCACAGTCTATTTGTAAATGAATTACTGTCTTTCTACCCTCTGCCTTGCATCGCACCTTGAAAATAGTCAGTGCTCAGTAATTATTTGTTGTCAGATGATTTAAACCTCATTCACACTCTTGGCACTGGCCCTGTCTGCAGAGCTCAGTCCTTGCAGAGTGCGTTCTGCAAAGCAAATGCTGTAGCCTGACCTCACCCCCGTTCTTTGCACAAAGGTAAAGAGTATATCCACTTACCCAGGTAGCGGTCCCAGACTGGAGTTCATCAGTTCCTTCATGTCCTGTCATTAAAGACTAAAAAGGGGAATGAAATTTTTATTAGATCGGAAGAGGGTTTTGGTGTTTAACGTCATATAAAGAATATGTGACGATGTTGAGGCCATGCAGCATAGATTGCTTGGGGTACAGAGAAGAACAAGGCGTAGCCTTTCCCCCTAGAAGCTCAGAACTCAGACAGAATTATAATTATACGTTACATCTGTATATTAGATGTCTGTATTATATATGTGTATACAGAACGTATACAGCGGTAAGAGCTATGTGCAGGATATGAGTTTGGGATCAGATGCAGTGAGGGTTCCTGAACAGAGATGGAAGACGTGGTGGGAAATTTCGCCCGGTAAAGACTGGATGCAAAGCGGGGCAGTCCCGTAGGAAGGCTGCGTGCCGCGCTGAGAGGCTGGGGCTGGTTTTCTTGTGGGAAGAGCTGTTGAAACATTTTTAGGATAGAGTGTCGTGTTTTGAGTATATTGTGCAAAAAGTCACGAAGCAACATTTCCCATCAGACTGAAGGAGAGAAACATTATCAGGAACCTTTCGACACCCAGTCAGCTTAATTGAAGTGTCAGATAGTCAGACCGGCACAACACGGCTCCTCGGACGGACCTTGAATCCCCAGGAAACCGTCCACGCAGCCAGTAAGAGACCGAGTCCTAGAGCAGAGCGATCCCGCCGAAAGGCAGCGGCGTAAGGGTGGGGGTCATTCTTTTCGCTGCAGATCCAGAGATGGGTAAGTTGTCCTGTTCTTCAGGAACTTTCTTCGGGTCTGCTTGTTACTCCTCAACCTACAGATTCTGAAGTGAGGGCTTTCCAGTTGCCACATTGTGCCCATCCATTGCTTGCTTGAGTCCACTCTTCTTTCAGAGCAGTGAGGGACAGAGTTGGTGCTGGTGCTAGATGGGGTGGGGACAGGGTGGGGGGGTGAGAAGGTGGCAGACAGCTACGATACAGAAAATGAAGCACTTTGGGGCGCCTGGGTGGCTCAGTGGGTTAAAGCCTCTGCCTTTGGCTTGGGTCATGTTCCCAGGGTCACGGGATCGAGCCCCGCGTCGGGCTCTCTGCTCGGCAGGAAGCCTGCTTCCTCTTCTCTCTCTGCCTGCCTCTCTGCCTACTGTGTCTGTCAAATAAATAAATTTTTAAAGTCTTAAAGAAAAAAAGAAAAGAAAAGAAAATGAAGCACTTTTAGACAATTTAGCTAAAGTGTGATCAGGAACAACGTCGGGGCAAGTCATTGGTTGACTGGAGTGCGGGATGGAGGGGAGCCGCCAGAGCAGAGAAGGGGCGCGGTGGGGCGGGGGCCGCGGGGGCCTGACTGACGGGGGGCCTGACTGACGGGGGGCACGGTGGGGCGGGGGCCGCGGGGGCCTGACTGACGGGGGGCACGGTGGGGCGGGGGCCGCGGGGGCCTGACTGACGGGGGGCCTGGACTTCCCAGAGGTGACTCCGCAGACCAGGTCACTGGGACTGGCTTGTGCCTGTAGCACTTCTGTCACGGAGAGCTCTGGGGCTCCATGGTGGGCTCAGAAAGTCGCTTGCATGGCCTACCCCAGAGGGTTTTGTCTGGCTACAATGAGAACTTCTAAGTGCAAGAATTCGGCTAAGTGGGAAGCCTCATGTGAACGGGACAATGTCACATGAACGCTGTGGCGTTCGTTCTCACTTTGCCATTCCGAGCCAAGTCTGTGCTTAACGACTCGTCATTTATTGCCTAACAGGAAATATTCAAATATTTTCCAAAGCCCTTGTCCTAAATGTTAGATCTAATCTAAAATCTGTTTCAAGGAACTTTTTAAATATGAAAGGTAACTCTTTTGTGTAGCCACTATGTGCACGCTTGCTCGTATAATTCACATATCAACTGTATTTAAATTGAAATAAAGTCATGTTTCTAACTAATTTGATCTACCAGCAAATCATTTCTGTGTTTTGCATACATTTGGGGAAATTTAGTACAATTTTTCAGCCATACCTAAAGGTTTTTAAAACTGACATATTATTTGCTTTTTTAAATTCACCTAAATCTCAAGCCCAGTTTAATTAATTCTTATAAATCGTCAGGCTGGTAGAGAAGACGCTCTTGTTTAGTACAGCTAAGCTGGGTCACCTCCAGTCTGTGTTCAGCAAAGGTCACCTCAGTTTAGCGCACCAGTGACCTTTCTGAATGGCCATCTGGAGTGGCGCGTTTTGCAGAGCCCATCGGAGTCTCCGGCGAACCCCCAGCTGCTCCGTCTGCAGGGTCACGGGCCCTCTGCAGTGCTTGTCCACGGGCTCTTCATAACGTAGCACCCTACCTCCTCTGGTCTGCGAGTGTGCATGCGTGCGTGTGTCTGTATCCATGGATGTGTGAGAGTGTGTGTGTGTGTGTGCACATCTGTATCCATGTATATGTGAGAGAGAGCGTGTGTGTGTGCACATCTGTATCCGTGTATGTGTGAGAGAGACCGTGTGTGTGCACATCTGTATCTGTGTGTGTGTGAGACGGTGTGTGTGTGTGTGCACATCTGTATCCATGTATATGTGAGAGTGTGTGTGTGTGCGCACATCTGTGTGTGTGTGAGAGAACGTGTGTGCGTGTGCACATCTGTATCCGTGTGTGTGTAAGAGAGCGTGAGTGGGTGACTGGATGTCTTTTTATTTCAGTCATTCCCTCCTTAGTCGTAGCAGATCTAGAATATTCAAAGCACTTGTCAAGAAAGTTTGATCCTGGAATTTTGAAAGAGCCCACAAAGTTAAGATCTCCCTCACTGCTAGGAGTGTATCATTATGTAACTTACCAAATAGAAAACGTAGTTGTGGAACTTTGGGGTCCTATATGACTGGGCTGTCAGGGAGCGTTCAAAAGACCAGGAAGCCAGTTTACCTCCATTTGTATGATGCAGGAATTTCTGCAGAGGTGAGACACGCTTACACATGCAAGCGTGTGGGAGGGATGTATGCGTAGCCCCAAATGTTTTTCCTGTTTGGCACAAATCTGTGTTTAAGTGTATCCATTTACAAAATGCATTACAAAGTGATCTCCTTAAGGAGCAGCTGGCCCTTTACAGGAAAGCCTTACCAGCCTTATGAAGCCCAAACTGGGCCGGAGAACTGGAGCTCCTCGTGTTTTGCCACTGAGTAAGGTGTTTACTGAATTTCTGCCAGACATGCCTCCGTTATTGGTCTAGGAGCGTATAGCTCTTTGAGAATTAACTTGTTATGGTGCACAAGGAATCTGAATGAAAAGATGTGTTATTGGTTCAAATACAGTGCTGTTCCCAGACAGCACAGCTTGTGACCTCACGAAGCCGGGCACCCAAGCGCTGCCGTCGCGGGGCAGGGAGGGCGTCGGCCTGGGAGCTCCCGCCGACGTGCGTGAGCTGCTAAGCAGAGTTTATCATCTCTGATTCACTGTGGCTTTCGTCACCCTCACATTGGACTGGACTGGGTTGGGGGTGGGGTCGGGTGGATTATCTCCAGACGCCTTTCTGGCTCTGACGCCTGTTCCATGCCGTCAAAGCAGGTCATGCTTATCTCGGACTGTTGTGCTGCTTCCGCAGGGTGTCACCTACTGCGGCAAGAGCTCAGCGAGCAGTCTCACCATGGCCAACGTGCCCTGGCATGAGGAGGTGGTGCACTTTGTCCAGGACTTGGTGGATCTGATCCCCGACTACGAAATCGCTTGTGAGCACGAGCATTCCAACTGCCTCCTTATCGCTCACAAACGGGTAAGTGTGTGTGTGTAAGGAGTGGAGCCCTCGGGGTGTGTGTGTGTGTGTGTGTGTGTGTGATGAGTGGAGAACAAAGGCAACGAAATCGAGGCAAACACCGAGCTGCATTACAGCTTGCAGCCCGTCAGCAAGTGCTCGGGCAGGCAGGGTGACCGTCCTCCAGGAGCTCAACTGCCTCCACGTTAATACCTTGCTAAAGGCAAAAGGCAGCCTTCGCTTGACATGAGTCCACCGTCCAGGGTCCTTGAATCTTCTTGAACATCGAAAATCCCCTTGGAAACGTCTTTTCTCTGTCCGTCCGCCCCCAAGGTCTATGTTAGTCGTCACCTTCCAAGCATGTTCCCTGACACCTCACTGAAGGCTCTCTTGACTAAGGTTTTACCAGACAGCACTAAATGACATGATCCTAACAGCCCCTCAAGGTCCTGGAAGCCTGGCTTCCCACTTTCTCAGAGGCTTACGCGATCCCTGACCCCTCCCAGCTTGAAAATAGGTGATCGGTCACTCCTCACAACCCCAGCGCGGCTCTTCCTGCCCACAGGCCCTGTCTGCCTGCCTTAATGAAACCATCCTTTTTGCACGAAGATAATCTTGAGAATTCTTTCCTGCTGCTGGCTCCTAGACGCCAGCATTGTACATCAGACAGGATGACTGTTGACATGGGATGATAGCTCAGTCAGGTTTGCTTGATGACTCTGCATCCTTTAATATTCAAGTTCTGCATTAACAAGTGCTTTTTTAATTTTTTTTTAATTTATTTATTTGATAGAGATCACAAGTAGGCAGAGAGGCAGGCAGGGGGCGGGGGGAAGCAGGCTCCCCGCTGAGCAGAGAGCCCGATGCGGGGCTCGATCCCAGGACCCTGAGATCATGACCTAAGCTGAAGGCAGAGGCTTTAACCCACGGAGCCACCCAGGCGCCCCGCACAACAAGTGCTTTTTTAAAAAAGGGGACGTGGATGAACCCTGAAAACATTATTCTAGGTTAAAAAAAACAAACAAACACAAAAGGGCACTATTACATGATTCCGTTTGTCTAAAATGTCCAAACTGGGTAAATCCATAGCGACAGAAAGTAGATCGGTGGTTCCAGAGACCGAGGAGGAGCAGGCTGGGGGTGACCACTGCCAGGCGCGGTGTTCTTTGGGGTTGATGGAAATATTCAAGAATTATCGAGTGGTGTTGGTTGCCCATCTCTGTGACTATACCAGAGTCCCTGAATTGTACCCTTTAAAAGGCTGAATTTCCTGGCATGTGAGTTATATCACAATCAAGATAAATTAATACCAAAAAGATAATAAAGGCCAAGAGTGGTGTACCTCCTCTTATATAAGCGCTTTTTATGCAACTAAAGTCAGGCTTAATTTGAACACGAAAGAACATTTTATCCTCCCCCAAAACCTTACATGGCTTCCTGAACAGCTTCTTAGCTGAACAGCACTTAATAATACAAGATTTGCTCAATTAAAATGTCACCTCCTCTAGTCTCACAAACGCCAGGTTAAAAGGCTCGCATGCGTTGGTTGCGGTGAGAGTGTATGCAGCTGACCTGTGGTCTGTCAGGCTTAAATGTTTGGACAGAAGAGTATGTCCTGGGATGTCGAGGAGCAGAGAAATAAAGGCCACCTGGTATTTGAAATGTTAATTAAAGTAGCTTCAAAGCTAATTAACTTACAAAGCAAATCTTAAAAATTAAAGCCAACCCCTGAATTTTATCGTCTGGTTCTTCGTTCGGTTTTCTCCTAGGTACGAGGCTAGAGAATACGGATCTCTCGTGTTCAGACGCTTCAGTGACCTCCCTTTGCTTTTAACTTCAAAGTCAAAATCCTTAGTGGGACCTTGGGACCCAGTGTGATCGGGCTGTGCACCTCTCCAGCTTCCTACACTGCTCGTGCCCCTCTCTCTGCACTTTCCTTATATTCTCAGCCACGTGAGGTCTTACTTTCCCTTTAAATAGGCTGGAATTTCGTACACTTTTCTGTTCTTGTAGTGGCGCACTAGGAATGGCCGTATGCGTCCTCGACTAATCGCAGTCTGACGGTAGACTTAACTGCAAAGCAGGGACCTGAGAACACCTCATCAGCCCCCGTTTCCCTTCCCAGCACAGGTGCTCTTAGTGTTGTGCACCGTAGTTGGAGTGGGCAGGAGTGTCGTTAACTGCCTCACAGAGTCAGGACTCTGTTGGATGGACATGCGTCTTTAACTCTGTTTTGCTCTCCGTTCCTTTCTGCATTTTTGACCCTCCACATGGAACTGTTTTCCAGACACTTTTTAACACATGCGTTAGTGGGCGTCTGCTGATGGAAAATTTTGTTCTTGTTTGTCTGGAAATGAACATTTTGGCTGGGGATGAAATTCTAGGTTGACATTTGTTGCCTTTCACCACTATAGAGATAATCTCGTCTTTTAAATTCCATTGATAACAAGTCAGCTATTGGCATGTCGCTCGTTTTCAGATAATCTGCCGTTTTCACGCTTCTGGCTTCTCTTTTGGTTCTGCCCATATCCACAGGGAGTTCCCAGAAGGCGCCAAGCAACTGAACTCAGTGTGATAAATGCAGTGACAGGCATAGCTACCCAGGTACACACCAGCATGAAGAGACAGTCCGAGACCGACGCTCGTTAGCTAATGCTTCTTGAGCACCCAGGGTGTGTCAGGCATGGCGCTGGGTACTAGGGATGCAAAGATGAGTTAAGCAAATAGTCCCTGCCTTCGAGAGTGGTCTAACAGAAAAAAGAAAAAAGGCAGCTATCGAAACAAATACCTCCAGTTTTTCATCAGAGCAATGATGGAAGAGTAGAGTAGAACCCCGGGGCGGGGGGGGGTGTGCGGGGACAATATGGTACTATCAGGAGAGGCTTCCCAGAGGAGTTGCCGTTTGACTCGAAGTCCAGCGACAGCCCAGTGAGGACGGACGTGAAGGCAGAAAAATGTACAAGGAGAGGTCCTTGGAGAAGCGTAGAGGCCTAACCTGTTGGGAAAACAGTGAGTAGTTCATTATGGCCGGGGTTCAAAAGAAGGGTTGAAGGGAAAGGAAGGGGGGTGACTGGTCAGGGGCAAGGGCGTTGGTGGCGCTGAATGGAATCCTCGTTGTGCCGTTTCCTGTACAGCACGGGCAGCGCTGAAGGGATTGAAGTAGGACAGTGACACAATCAGATTTGGGTCTCAGAAAAATTTGTTTAGCAACATGAGGGGGCATGAACTGTAAGACTAGAAGAGAGAAACCAGTTAAAAATGGTCGTGATAGTCCGGCAGTGCAAGGGTGACGTGACGAGGGCCTGACACAGAGGCTGTGAGGGGAGACTTGGTCAGACGCTCAGTGCAGGCTGCTCTCTGTCTCCCTAGGGGAGTCGTGGGCTGGTGTCCCCTCAACCAAGCCGATGTCAAGGTTCGGGTCCCCACTCGGCCTCCGTTGACCTGTTGGGGGAGGAGTGCGTCCTTATGGCTGATTTGGGGGTGAAAGTGTGGGCTCTCCCCGCGGAACCTCTGCTCCACTCTGACTAGGAAGGGAGGACCGCGTCACTGCTGCTCCCCAGGGACACCGTGGGATGGATGGGGGGGCCTCGTTGCTCCGGGGCAGCAGGGAAGGTCTTGGCTCTCTGCTAAGCTTCCTCCGTCCCCAATCTGGTGTGGGTGGGGTGAGGTACCTTGCTACGGCCAGGTAGAGGCCAGTGCTCCTGGGACCACGGGGGGTGGGGTGGCCGGACCCTCCACTCCACCTCCCCTGACAGCTCCCCAGCGCCCAGGAGGGAGGGCGCGGCCCAAAGTGGCAGGGCGGATATGAAGGTCTGGGTCTCCCATAGACGCTGACTGACCTGGGGTGAGAATCGGGCATTTTTCTCATGGCCTAGGTTGGGTGTTGCTTAAGTTTTCTGTCCTGCTAGCTAAGGTGCCCTTTTCCTGGTCCTCTGGCTGAGAAAAGCAAGTTTTTCACAGGGCTCTAAGATTTGTTTGTTTGTTTACTGTTCGTGCCCTTTGGTATTTCTGGATTGCGGGCTTCAGCCAGGCCTCTAGGCTCCAGCGCCCAGTGCGGGATTCTTAGTAAGAGCCACAGACAGAGTCCAGGGAGTGTGTATCCAGTCTGCCTTTTATCTGCCTTTGAAGTCTTCTTGTGTTTGTTTTGTGTATGATACCCAGGGATTTTAGCCACGTAGTGGGAGAAGTAGGAAGTACATATCCTCCATCTTGTCCAGAAGCAGAAGTCTGTGACCACAGTTTTGACATTTATAGATTTTGGCCAAATATCTCCTCAGTGAACAGTAACGCCGGTCCGCTAGGAACACTGTGAATTACAGATTATTTAGCAGAATACTTCTGTGTAGGCTGATTTTCTTTACTAATGTTAGAAGTGTCACCCCGTATGTTACAAAGCTGGCCCTGCACTGTTACCGGGAAGATTTTCGGGAAACGTACACGAAGACATCCCTGTCTGCTGCTCGTCGGGCCTGTCAGATCCCATTTAATGAGGAGGCTGGCACTTACCGACGGACGCCTTTTTAACGTCACAGAAAACAGAGCTATAACCAAAAACCAAATCAAGGAAAGAAACAGAAAAAGAGAAAAATGAAACCAAAGCCTAGAAGAATCCATAAAACAAACCATTTAGTTCATAAATAACAGCGTGGGTATTGACTGTTTAACGACCTCATGGTTCATGCTGCCGATTCCAAGCTTACTGTTTCTCAGCTATATTTTTGAAACAGGGCATCTCACAGTGAACGCAAAAGAAAAACCTAAATACTTGATTCTTAATGGCTTTCACAATCAGGGCCTTTTCAGCTTTGTCTCGGGCCCCTTCTCTGGGCCTCTGCAAGGTCCCGCCTTGCTGCTTTTTTCCCAAGATGCCTCTTCTGCCAGAAAGTCACCCACACCTGCCCCACCGCAGTTCACCTGCTGAATTTCTGCTCCTTAAAACGGTGAAACAGATCTCCTCGGGGCTACCTCTCTGGGATCCTGTGCGCAGAGATGAGGCTGCGTTTTGAAGAGCTGTGGGTTCGTGGAACACAGGGCGTCATCCCCGGCACTGCCCAGAGTCCCTGCGACACCGCGGATTCTCCGTGTCCGTGTAGAGAAGTGACGGCGCCTTCCCGGTCCCCTCCGTCCCGCCTTCACTGTCTGAGCTCCAGAAAGCAGAGACCGTGTTCCATCGTCCTTGCTGATTTTGATCCGTACTTACCTCCTTCCTTATTACTTATTCATTCGTTCATTTATTCAGTAAATATTTATTCTACAGAGTTTGCTATTTTTTAGGTCATCATTGACCTGCTGGTTGTTAAATCCGCTTGCTTTCCTGCTCACCATCTCCTTCCTGTGTTTCTGCAGCAGGAATCTGGTGCCAGCCCATGCTTTTTGAACGTTTCTTCTCTCTGCTGTGCGGTACTTTTCTGATTTTAGTGAAGCTGGCTAGCAGAAATAAGAACGTCGCCATCGAGTGCAGCACTGAAAATCCCTCCATTGTGGCATTTCTTTCTTTATCCATTTCAAAAATTTTAAATTCTCTCTAGGATACCATGTAGCCCAAAGTGTAAGGTGAATTCTTTCAAGGAAAAAAGAAAAGATTCTAGAGATTTCAAGCATGGGTTGAATATTTACATTCAAATGATCTTTTAAGATTCTACATTAAATTCGTAAGATTTCCCAACATGGCCCAGCCTCTGGAGACTCCATCACAACCCTCAGTGCCCTGTCCGTCCCCAGAACGCTCTGGAGACTCCATCACAACCCGCAGTGCCCTGTCCGTCCCCAGAACGCTCTGTGGTCATTCGCATCACTTACAGCAGTCTCGTTAGTGCCATGTGCTATATACATGCAAAGCATTTCTTAATTCTTGGAATATTTTTTTAATGGATGGTTATTTTTTTCACAACAGTTTTGTCATTTAGAAGTGATGTTTAGACTCTAGAGAGAGTTTCTGAATAAGAGGGAGTTTCTTTCGTGGGTGGGAGTAGAAGGTTCAATGAGTTCCTTTGACTTTGAACAAAGGAGAGACGGACACAGACTCAAGGAAAGTAAGTCAGCATGTTTTAGTTCCAAGGTTGAGCTCGAGGGACAAAGAAAGAAGTACAGTTGCCCACAGGAGACTGTCTACAGGGGGAGGGCGGGCCCGTCTGTGTGCCGTGGGAGGGACGCCGGGATAAGGAGATCGTCACCCCTCTGCTTCTGTGTTCTCCAGGGGCAGCTCCGATGTAACCTTGGGCCTGTCCGTCTGCAAGCTTGAGTGAGACCTTGATGAATACAATACACTTGATGATTTTACTGTAGAAACAGTGAGGTCCTTCCCCTGTGCGGATTGGTGATATCCTGTTAAAGTGGACCGCTGCCAGCGGAAACCAAGTAGTAGGTTACATGTACGGCTCGCAAATCCACAAAGCACTATTTTAAAACTTAATTGCTTACTTAAAAAATAGATTTCATGTCTTAGTACATACAGTCTGGGATTTATGGAAAAATTGAGGAGACAGTACAAAGAGTTCCTCTGTACTCTAAATTTGCCTTGTTACGAACATCTCGCGTTGCTGTAGTACGTGTGTCACAACTAGCGGACCAGTGCTGCTCCGTGATTTGCCAGAGCCCAGAGTTTGGATTTTGTTAGGTTTTACCCAATGTCCTTTTTCTGTTCTGTTCCATCCAGAAGAATATGTTACATTTAATGTCATGTCCCTTTAGGCTCCTCTTGGCTACGGCAGTTTCTCAGACTTTCCTTGTTTTTGAGAACTCTGACAGCTTTGAGGGGTGCTCACGAACTATTCTGTAGGATGCACCATTACTGAAATCTGTCCAGTGTTTTTCTCATAAGACCTGGGTTGTGGGTTTTTAGGAGGAAAGCCACAGAGGTAAAGTGCCAGTTTCATCATCTTGTGTCAGGGATGCATGCTGCCAACATGATCTACAGCTAGTGATGTTGACCTTGGCCAGCAAACTGAAGTACTGCTTGTTCGGTTTCTCACCGTAAAAGTACTCTTCCCCTCCCTTTTCTGTACATTTACTCTTCGGAAAGATGTCGCTCTCTGCAGCCCACGTGTCGGAACTGGGAGTGACATTCCACATCCTCGATGGTGAGATAGCTACAGAAATAGGTTTATCTCTTTTCCCCAGTTTTAAATTTATCCCCTCATTCTTTATAGCAGTATGGACTCACGGTATTTACTCTGTACCTTGGGTTATAATCCAGTTTGACTTCATTTCTTTCGTCGCTCAAATTACTCTGGCTCTGGCTTCTAGGATCTCCTCCAGCGGGCTCTTGTGCTCCTTTGCTGTGCTTCCATCAGGGCTCAGGGCTTTCTTTGTCTTTGGTCTTGAGCACTGCTTTCCTTTCTGGCTCTACAAGGTGTTCCAGGCTCATCCTGCACATTTTCTGCTCCAGTCCTGGAAGCGGTCATTTGTCTCAGCGGCCCTGGTTCCTTTATTGAAGAGTGGTGTTAGAAGCCAAGATCTAGGGCACCTGGGTGGCTTAGTGGGTTAAGCCTCTGCCTTCGGCTCAGGTCATGATCTCAGGGTCCTGGGATCGAGCCCCGCATCGAGCTCTCTGCTCAGCGGGGAGCCTGCTTCCCTCTCTCTCTCTCTCTGCCTGCCTCTCTGCCTACTTGTAATCTCTGTCAAATAAATAAATAAAATCTTAAAAAAAAAAAAAAGAAGCCAAGATCTAGGCGAAGGTGTGCTTGGTGCTGCTGGGGTGTTGTTTCTTCTTCTACGCCCTCGGAAAGGTGAACGACAGCAAGACATTGTGCGCATACTCCGGCCTTTCTCTACACGCGTGGCTGTGAGTGTCTCTCCGTGCGTCCGGTTGTATGAAGCAAAACATGCTGACGTCTCAGACGCTAATCCATCGCCAGCGGGACTCACTCTAGCTGCTTCTTGCTTATTTATAATTCCCTCTAACAGTGAGAAACTAGGCTCCTTACAGCCGCCGTCTGTCTCCTTAATTGTACAGCT
Source organism: Mustela erminea (assembly GCF_009829155.1). NCBI lineage: Eukaryota > Metazoa > Chordata > Mammalia > Carnivora > Mustelidae > Mustela > Mustela erminea. The sequence continues at coordinate 39,074,580 of NC_045633.1, read as the reverse complement.
CCAAGGTACGAGTACAGCAGTGTCAGAACTTTTAACCCTAGGGCACAGTGCTTGTGTGCAGGTCCTTTGGCTTTCGTCTTAGAAGCTCCGCTTATTTCCAGAATTACTTAGGTCAGCACCTTGTCCTCTCCTCCCCTTCAGTGAAGTTACTTCATACATTTGTAACAGATTCTCACAGTCTGCACCTTTTCCTGGGCTTCCCTGACCTCTCCTAAGTGAGTTTTGTATTTTATATATATTCACATATATTTTTATGTAAGTATTTTAAAATGTGAACTATTTCATATTTTAAGGTTCAGTATTTGTACTATCAAGTTGTACCGGTTTTGAAAAGTACATAATGTGAAAAGATGAATGAACATCTTTCATGTGCTTACTTGCTGCCTGGACATTTTCTGCAGTGACGTCTTTGTTCAAATCTTTTGCTTGTTTTTTCATTGGGTTGGTTATTTTCTCATTGTTGAGTTTTAAGTACTCTTTACATATTTTGGATACATGCCATTTATCAGATGTGTTTTGCAAATATTTCCTTCTAGTCTGATTTGACTGTTTATTCTCTTAACTGCCTTTCTCAGAGCAAACATTTATAATAAAATCTGGTTTATCAACTTCCTCTTTTATGGATGATGCTAGATCTCTAAACTCAGGGTCACCTAGACCTCATCCTATGTTGCCTTCTAGAAGTTTTGTAGTTTTATATGTTTAGGTCTAAGATCTGTTCTGAAAGCTGTAAGATTTATATTGAGATTTTTGTTTCTTTGTTTGACTTTTGCATGTGGATGTCAAGTTGTTGGAGAGACTGTTCTTCCTGCATTATGCTGGATACTTATGTGGGCTTATTTCTGGTCTTAGTATTGTTCCATTGATCTGTGTGTCTGTTCTTTCACCAATACTATGCAGCCTTGACTTTGGTTAGCTTTATTGAAATTGGGTGGTATCAGTTCTCCAACTTGTTCATCTTGGCTATTGGGTTGGCTCTTCTAGGTCTTTTGCCTTTTCATGTAAACTTTAGAATCAGTTTGTTAATACCTATAAACTAGCTTGCTAGTATCTTGTTTGGGATCGAGTTGAATCTACACATTCAACTCGACCTAACAAGTTCAGTCTTCCGATCTGTGAACGTGAACTACCTCCTGTTTAGATCTTCCAGGACTACTTTCACCGTTTTTTCCTGTGTATAGATCCTATACACGTTTTGTTAGATTTATACATAAGTGTTTCATTTTTTTGATGTTAATGTAAATGGTACTGTATTTTTAACTTCAAATTCCAATTGTTCATTCCTGGTATATGAAAAAGCAGTTAGCTAATATTTCTCAGAATATTACCTCCTATTTTGTACCCATGCTATAATAACCTGAGTTCCACAGGATATTTTGTTATTGTTGATTCTTTGGATTTTTCTCCTTTTTCTTTTTTTTAATAATTTGTTTGTTTGAGAGAGAGTGAGAGTGGGAGAGATCATGTGAGGGGAGAGGGCAGAGGGAGAAGCAGACTCCCTGCTGAGCTGGGAGCCTGATGTGGGACTTAGTTCTGGGACTCTGGGATCATGACCTGAGCCAATGGCAGTTTCTTAACCAACTGAGCCACCCAGGTGCCCCTCTGGATTTTTCTACATCAGTTAATGTGGTTATCATGCATCTCTTCCCAATCTACCATTTCTTATCTTACTGTGTTAAACTAAAACTTCAAGTCTGATGTTGATTAGAAATGGTAAAAGGTGAACCCCTTGGGCGCCTGTGGGGTTGTAAAAAAAATGAAAAAAGAAAGAAAGAAATGGTAAAAGGGGATATTCCTGCTTTGATTCTGATTTTAGTGGGAAAGCAACTGGTTTGTAACCATTAAGTATGATGTTCACTGTAGGGTTCTGGTAGATGTGTATCAGGTTGAGGACATTTCCCTCTGTTTCTAGTTTGCTGAGAATTTTTAATCATAAATCAGGCTGGATTTTTGTTCTATACTTTTCCTGCAGTTATCGGTACGATCATATTTTCCTTCCTTAGCTGTTGGTGCGATGGGTCACATCAATTGATTTTCAGCCTTGCCATACCTGGAAGAAATCCCACTTGGTCACGGTGTTTAATTTTTTTAATGCATTGTTGGATTTGACTTTCTGATATTTTATTTTTTTTACACGTGTTCATGACCGCTACTGGTTTGTAGTTTTCCTTTCCTGTAATGTCTTTTTCTTGTTTTGGTCTATTCGTGTTTTCTCTATCTTTGTGCTTTAGTCTTAATAGGTTTTGTGTTTCTAGGAATTTGCCCATTTCATCTAGATTATTTAATTTGTTGTTGTACATTCATATTAATCTTTTATAATCCTTTTTATATCGGTAGAATCAGTAGTAATGTCCCTACCTACATTTCTGATTTTAGTTATTTGAGTCTTTTTTCTTTTTTTTCTCAGTTAGGCCAGAGGTTTGTCAATTTTGTTGATATCTTTGAAGAACCAGCTTTTGGTTTCAGTGTCTTGGTGTTTGTTTGTTTGTTTGTTTCCTATTTTTCTATTCTCTATTTCATCTCTGCACTAACCATTATTATTTCCATTCTTTTGCTAGCTTTTGGTTTGGTTTAGTTTAGGTTTTTTTTTCCCCCTCATTCTTTAAGTTGTAAAGTTACATTGTACATTTGAGATCTTACTTTTTTTTTGTTTAATATATTTTTTAAGATTTTATTTATTTACTTGACAGAGATCAGAAGTAGAGATCAGAAGTAGGCAGAGAGGCAGGCAGAGAGAGAGGGGAAAGCAGGCTCTCCACCCAGCAGAGAGCCCGATGCGGGGCTCGATCCCAGGACCCCGAGATCATGACCTGAGCAGAAGGCAGAGGCTTTAACCCACTGAGCCACCCAGGCGCCCTGAGATCTTAATTTTTTTTTTTTTTAAGATTTTTATTTATTTATTGACAGAGAGAGATGACAAGCAGGCAGAGGCAGGCAGAGAGAGAGGAGGAAGCAGGCTCCCTGCTGGGCAGAGAGCCCGATGCGGGGCTCAATCCCAGGACCCTGAGATCATGACCTGAGCTGAAGGCAGCGGCTTTCACCCACTGAGCCCCCCAGGGGCCCCGAGATCTTACTTTTTAAAGGAAACATTTATAGTGATGGATTTCCTTCTTAGTATTGCTTTTGCTGTGTCCCGTAAGTTTTGGTATGTTGTGTTTTCCTTTTCACTTAAGTCTCTTAAGTATTTATGAATTTCCCTTATGATTTCTTCTTTGATGGACTGGCTGTTTAGGAACGTGTTGTTTAATCACCACAAATGCATGCATTTTCCAGTTTTCTTTCTGTTACCAATATTTAACTTCAATTCATTGTGGTTAAAGGGATACTTTATATGACGTTTATCTCTTAAAATCTGTTGAGATTTAATTTGTGGCCTAACTATTGTGGTCTGTCCTGGGAAGTCTCCCATTAAAACTTGAGAAGTATGTGCGTTTTGTGTTATTGGGCAGACTGTTTTCTCAGTTCTAGCCAGTTTATTGTGTTGTTCCAGTGCTTTGTTTCCGTACTTCTGTCTGATGGTTTTATCCTCTGTTGAGAATGGGATACTGCGCTCTCCAGTTCTTATTGTAGAGCCGTCTGTTCCTCCCTTCAGTTCAGCCAGTATCTGCTTCATATATTTTGATGATCTGGTACTAGATATATAAATGTTTGTAATTATTGTGTCTTGCTGTATTGAACCTTTAATTAATATAAATTGTCCTTCTTTCTGTCTTATAATCTTTTTTTTTTTTTAAGATTTTATTTATTTATTTGACAGAGAGAGATCACAAGTAGGCAGAGAGGCAGGCAGAGAGAGAGAGAGGAGGAAACAGGCTCCCTGCCGAGCAGAGAGCCCGATGCGGGACTCGATCCCAGGACCCTGAGATCATGACCTGAGCCGAAGGCAGCGGCTTAACCCACTGAGCCACCCAGGCGCCCTGTCTTATAATCTTTTTAATTTGAAGCCTCTTTTGTGTGATGTGACTGTTGCCGCTCCTACTCTCTTCTGGCTGCTGTTTGCGCAGAACACCTTTTTCCACCCTTTCATTTTCTTTTCTTTTTTTTTTTTTTTTTTAAGATTTTATTTATTAATTTGACAGAGAGAAATCACAAGTAGACGGAGAGGCAGCCAGAGAGAGAGAGAGAGGGAAGCAGGCCCTCCGCTGAGCAGAGAGCCCGATATGGGACTCGATCCCAGGACTCTGAGATCATGACCTGAGCCGAAGGCAGCAGCTTAACCCACTGAGCCACCCAGGCGCCCTCCACCCTTTCATTTTCAACCTGCGTGTGTCTTTGGGTATAAAGTAAGGCTCTTGTAGGAAGTATATTGTTGGAGTGTGTGTGTGTGTGTGTGTGTGTGTTTAATCCATTCTGCCAATCTCCGATTGTTTTTGAGTAGAGAGTTTAGCCCATTTACATTTAAAGTAATCACTGATTTATAAACAAAAGGGACTTCTGTCCTTTTGCTCTTTGTTCTTCATACGCCTTACAGCTTCTTTGTCAACTCCTCCTAGCATTTTGCAGATATTATTCTGTTGTCTTCCAGCGTAATCTTCTAGAATCTTTCATCATTAATGAGCTGTCTGGTATTACTCCTTAGTTTGGTGTCTGCTGATACACTCAACAATCAATAACATTTATTAAGGTCACTTTGATAATGCTGTGTATGCATTAATTCATTTAATTTTTAGAAAAATCCTATGAGTCATAAATATTACTTTTCTTCATATTCTAAGGGAGATATCTCAGGCTCAGAAAGCACAAACATAATTAGAATTCAATCCCAGATATTTTGCAATACAAATGACGGGATGACCATGACCGTGTACTGTCTCTCAGGTGCTGCAGAGCAGTCAGACAAGATAGGGAAGTGGAGGTAGGTGTCTGATGAGACGGCGTAGATCCCACCCCACTCACCAAGAAGCAGTTTCATGGATTCGCCTTCAAGGTCAGCTCTGAGAAAGTTTTTGCCGCATTTGAGGTCACAGACTCCTCCCTCCTGGACACATAAATTTGCAGTCTGTAGAGGGAGGGAAGGAAGGCTTGTCACTTCCCTGAGCCCTCCTTTCTTGGAGTAGGAAGGAACTGTCTGTCTCCATTCAGGGCTTATGCAGTGTCCACCTAACAAAAGCCAATGACAACATATTACCTTCTGTGATACGTGTGGAACTCGTGCTTATCAGAGGCCTGCTTGCTTCCAGTAATTACTTTTGGAAAAATGTCAGAGAAAATTGGCATTTTGGTGACTCTGGTGACATTGCTAAGAGGACTTAGCTCAACTCCAACAAAATTATAGAGGAAGCTTGAAATTCCAGAAACTGAGTTTCCAGATTTAAAAACTTTTTAACTGCACTTGGATATATATCTGGAATTCAAGTGTGTTGTAGTTTTGCTTCTGAATGTGGTTCCTCAGAAAAAGGAGCGACTCGGCTTGGCGTTCCACTGTCGCAGGCCGTCAGATCCCTGGTCTGCGTGATCTCTGCCTCCTTTCCCCAAAAGAACAGCACAATCATAGCTACGGTAGTTAAGAACAAAATTCATGTGTCTGGGAAATTCAGGTACTACCGTAGCACTTTGTGTGTGTGTGTGTGTGTGTGTGTGTGTTCCGAAATTACTTCTCCCTCCAACTACCCTGGGATTTCCTCTACTCCTTCTACTTCTGAGTTACGGGAAGGCCTGGCAGCCCCTCTTCCATCCTCTAACCGGTACTTTCCAGAGTTTGGTTTGTAAGTATTAACTATGTCTGGGGGAGCAGACTTGGGAAGTGACTGACTCTAAGGTCGTAACTTCTCAAGAGTGTGAAAATTCAAATGAAATGTATGAGTCTCTTTTGTTTGGTTTCTTTTTTTTATATTATTCTACTTTGTCCATTCTATGTGGACTTTGAGTTTTGGTTGCAGTTTTACCCAAAGAAAAGGCATAATTTTGCCCTCAGCTTCTAGGAGGTGATTCCCAAGCTTTTGGAACGTCCTGCCTGTGGAGAGTGTCTTTGTTTACTGGGGGGCGTTGGACCACACCTGATGGTCTACACCAAGCAAGTAAATTAGTATAGGGCTTTAGAGTACACAGTATTTATTTGATTGACCTTTGCAAGAGCTGGCAACTTGCAACTTGTCAGCCACACCACAGTCAACTATGTCTAGGTGACCCAAGTCCCAGACAAAACTCTGGACATTAGGGTGTCTGGATGGCTTAGTTGCGTGAGCATCCCAGTCTCAATTTTGGCTCAGGTCATGATCTCATTGTTGAGATCGAGCCCCACTTAGGGCTCTGTGCTGGGTGTGGAGCTGCTTAGATTCTCTCTCCCTCACCCTCTGCCCCTCCACCCACCTGCCCCGCCTTTTCTTAAGATTTTATTTATTTATTTGACAGAGATCACAAGCAGGCTGAGCGGCAGGCAGAGAGGTGGGGGGAAGCAGGCTCCCCACTGAGCAGAGAGCCCGATGCGGGGCTTGATCCCAGGACCCTGAGATCATGACCTGAGCCGAAGGCAGAGCTTAACCCACTGAGCCCCCCGGGTGCCCACCTCCCCTTTAGAAAACAACAACAACGAACTCTGGACATCGAGGTTCGGGTGAGCTTCCTAGGCTGGCAACACTCTGTGCCACCTCTTGCACGTCGCTGATGGCTGAGATGAGCTCCGACCACTCTTCCAGAGGACGACTGGCTACTCCACGGATGAAGCTCTTCGGAAGTCTGCCCCATGTGGCTCTTCCCTCGGCTGATTCTGATCTGTGTCCTTATGCGATCATGAGCTGTACTGACTATAACAGCTTTCATTGGATTCTGTGGGTCCTCCTTGTGGTTTTGTCAAACTGAAGATGGTCTTGGGAACCCCCGAATTTACGATTGGCAACAGAAGTGAAGGTGGGCTTGGGAGCTCCTGAACTGTGAAGTAGTAGATCTATTTTCAAATCTGAGACTCCCCGTTTCTCAGGTTTCTTATCTGAAGAAGAGGGTAGCTCTGTTTCCAGGGTTACTGTGACGGCTAAAGAAAGTGACAGGTACGGGGCAGCTAGACTAGTGCCTTGCCGGTAACGGGACTCTGTAAAGGGTCTTCCCTAAGGTGCTGATGATTTGACTTTTCAGCAGAGAATACCACAGTGTCATGTGCAGGGATATTTGCACAAACTGTCGCCACTGGTGATATTGATCAGTAGCTCTTGATTTGTTCTTTTTGGCTCAGATGCAGGATTTCCTGTACTCTTGGCTGGGTATGATTAGATGCCTTTCCAGAAGGTACACAGTATTTATCATTTAGGAGCTGGTATAACTTCGGCACAGCATGGTTGACGCACAAGATGGACAGGCCAAATGGTAAGAATTTTTGTTTGTGGCATTTTGAGTTTGACGTGGCTGTGGATACTCTGCACTGACGTCTGTATGTGGACGACACTGTTGAGACTAGTGGGAAATCAGTTCTTCACCTACAGAAAACAGAAGACGTGAGCTCGCCTAGACCGCCCGTGCTAGCGGGAGCCGTTAAGATAATGGGAGGAATAGCTCTCCCTGTGGCACTTGTATTGTTTTAATTATGATTTTGCCAGAAGGGATGAAAGCTCTGTACGTAACACAGAGCGCTCAAGGGCAGAGCCGGCTAACGCTGGAGGTCCGCATGTTAAGTCTTTCGTCTCCCCGCATTTGCCTTGGAGCAGTTTGCTGGGCTGTATGTCGGTAGAGAAGTAGTGGAAGCTTCTCCGCACGGCGCTCGCCATGCACGCTTTCTGTCGAGGAAGGCTGAGGGACATAAAGAACTTGGAGCACACGAATTATCTCCTGTAGCTTTCAGACCCGTTAAGCAAAGGGAGTTAACTTAGGAATATTACACTTAAGTAGATCCAGGGGTGAGAAAAATCTCTTTGCCCTCCAAGCTGTTTGAGAGACACCCTGGTGATTACAAGTTCCTTCGTTTTTCCGGCTTGACAGCTAACTGTGTGTGACAGCGTAACGACCACAGGCTTGAACACCCACAGGCTGGAATCTTGGCTCTTCCACACAGAGGGTAGGACCTTGGCCTATTTGTTACTTGGCCTTCTTGGAGTTTTGCCCTTGTGTTAAAGATGAGAGTCCAACCACATGCGTTTTGTTTAAGGGGGTTACACAAGCTAGAGAACCAGACGGAGTGCCGCGTGCTCAGTAGGACGCTTCATAATGGGTGGCCACTGCCGACGTCCTGCAGGCCTCCCCGTTCCTCCCCACCGTGTTGGCGGTTCGGTGGTTAATCCTCTTCCTTGGCATTGAGAGCTCGGTCGTTACTACTTAAAATTTTGCTTTTTAGTTTTTTCAGAATTCTACAGAGACAGTTTAAAAAGTCAAAGTTTATTACAAAAGTCAGCAGTTCCTCGTATTTTCCTCAAACATAGCTCCTTCTCCTCTGAAGCAACAACCACCTTCAAATTTTGGGTGATTATTTTGGTATTTGTCTTTACGTCTCTAAATAACAGGCTTAATGTTGCTGCTGTTCACTGGTTTTTCTCATTGTCTCTTCATACTATGGAAGATGAGAGAGGCTCCCCTGCCCTTGCTTACCTCACCTTCCCTGTGCGTCCACCGCAGTTTTACGCGCTACAGGACCGGATGGACACTGTTCACTGTGGGGCAGTGCAGTCGTCTATGTTTGCCGTTTGTTTCCAGCGTGCCTTCTGGTTTCCTTAGAGTTAATATTTGCTTGTTTTTTTCTTTGTCTAGATTTCTGTATTCTTTAGCTAAGTGAACTCTCAAATTCTCTGCCACCTGTATCTCCTCTCAGGTGGGTTGGGTTCTCTGTCATGTTCATCTATTTATTTTTAAAAATTTTTAAACTATTTTAATTCAATTAAAATAGTTTATATTAGATAAATAATAAAATAGTTAATATTAAATTAACATACGTTATTGGTTTCAGAGGTACAGGTCTGTGATTCATCAGTCTTACATGACACCCAGTGCTCATGATATCACATGTCCTCCTTAATGTCCATCACCCAGTCCCCCCATTCCGCCACTCCCCCTCCCCTCCAGCAGCCCTGTTTGTTTCCTGTGATTGAGTCTCTTACGGTTTGTCTCCCTCTCCGGTTTTGTCCTGTTTTGTTTTTCCTCTCTTCCCTGACGGTCCTCTGTTTTGCTTCTCAGAATCTACATTATTGAGATCATATGATAATTGTCTTTCTCCGATTAGCTTATTTCACTCAGCATAATACCCTCTTGTTCTATCTATGTCATTGTAAATGGTAAGCTTTCATTTTTTGATGGCTGTGTAATACTCCTGTGTGCGTGTGCGTGTGCGTGTGTGTGTGTGTGTGTGTATGTGTGTGTGTGCGTGTGCGTGTGTGCGTGTGTGTGCGTGTGTGTGCGTGTGTGCGTGTGTGTGCGTGTGTGTGCGTGTGCGCGTGTGCGTGTATGTGTGCGTGTGTGTGTGCGTGTGCGTGTGCGTGTGTGTGTGTGTATGTGTGTGTGCCACATCCGCTTCATCCCATTCATCTGTCCACGGACAGCTGGGATCTTTCCATGGTTTTGCTATTGTGGAAGTTACTGCTGTAAACATTGGGGTGTATGTGCCCCTTCGGATCACTACATTTTTATCTTTGGGGAAAATACCCAGCAGTGCAATCGCTTGGTCATATCTATTTTCAGCTTTTTGAGGAACCTCCCTACTGTTGTCCAGAGTGGCTGCACCAGCTTGCATTCCCACCAACAGTGTAGGAGGGTTCCCCTTTCTCCACATGCTCGCCAAGATCTTTCGTTTGCTGACTTGTTAATTGTAGCCATTCTGACTGGTGGGAGGTGGTAATCGCAATGTGGTTTTGATTTGTAGTTCCCTGATGCTTTGGATACACAGCTGCCATACTGGGCCTTCCTTGAGCTCTCCCCTGTGTGGGGTGTCTTATTTTGGGGATCCCTGTCTCATTCAGGCGAAATATCCTCCAGAAGAGTCCTGAGAAGGGTTGTGTGGAAGGTCCAATTTATTGAGAACTTAAATTCCTAAAAATGTTCTTATTCTCCTTATACACTTGATTGCTAGTTCAGCTGGGTATGGAATTCTCTGTCGCGCACTGGGCCCTGTGCCTCAGCGCCACTGAGCTTTCCATGTGGTTTTTGAGACCCGACAGGCATTCTGATCCTGAATCCTTTGTGTGTGACCACATTGCCCTTGCTAGGATCTCCTTTTGTCTCCCTTGTTTTGAAGTTTCACTGAGATGTGCCTCAGGCAGTGTGACTGTTCTTATCCTAAGTCTACCCCTTTAATCTGGAAACTCAGGGCCTACACTTCATAAAATGTTTTTCCAGGATTATTTCACTGAGGATTTCTTCTTGCTGTTTTTTCTCCTTTCTTTCAAAAACTGGTGTTAAAGTTCGGTCACTTGGGCAAGTCCTTTATTATGTATTTTTTTAGTAACTTCTCTCCTGTTTTCTTTTTAATCTACATTCTAGGAAATTCTCTTAATTTTTTTTTCTTTACTTTACTGTGATCTCTCATCTTTGCTTCTGTAGTTTTAAAGTCTAAGGTTCTTTTCATTCCTTGAGTGCTCTTTTGTATAGTAACTTTTTTGCAGATACAGTATTGTCTCATTTTTCTGAGGACAACTGTTTCAGTTCAGTTGTTTGGGTTTTTATCTTGTTTAGTCTGCTGTTTTCTCCCTGCCTATGCTCTGTTTCCTCTGTTACTTCTTTCCTTTGGCTTTAGTTCTCTTGTTAGTTTTCTGCTCATATTTAAGTGGGAAACTAAAAAACGTATTGAAAGTCCTAAGCGTATGGACTGGGCTTGACTCTATCTTAGAGAAATCTAGCTGAGTCATTGCCTTGGGAAAACCCAAATAGTATTTTTCAGTCAGTCCTCTTGGGCTGGCCAGAAGGGTCGCCTTTTTTCCCTAGGCTGCATGACCATTGGGGGTGGGAAAGCAGGCAGGGAACAGGGCTGTTCTGAACTCTCGTTTCTGAGATGATAGTCCTGTTCTCAATTCTACCTGCTACCCCATAGTCCATGGGTTTTCCCTCTTACTGTCTTATGAGAATAAGCCTCCTGTCTTCTGCTGGGGAGGGTGGTTGGGCAGCAGCTCAGCTGCATGGATATGCAGGGTATGGAGGGAACTTGGGTATGGAGTGAACTTGGGATTCCAACAGTTTCTTACATAGAATATAGACCTGTCTTTGGGGCTTTTTTGAGGGTGTGGGTTGAAGTTGGTGCTTCTTCTGCCCCTACTTCCCGAGGTGACTGTGCCACCAGCTCCCAGGTCAGTGGGGAATTCTGAGGCATAAGTCAGGTGGAATCCAGGATTTTTCTGTTTGCTGGATTAAGATGCAGTGCCCCGGGTCTGCTAAGCCAGTGACCGCCCATCCGTCATCCTTGCAGCTTCTGAAAGTTTGATACTGTTTTGTCCTCTCCTGATCTCTTTGCGTTTACAGGTTTATGTGTCTTGCAGATACACCTTCGGTGTCACTCTCGTGGGATTTCAAGAAGTGAAGTACAGGCATGTGTTTAATCTGTCATCTTGGATAGACTCTTTTTAGACACGAAAGTAATAAAGAATCTATTTGCCATTATTCTGTTCAGTGACATTTTCCCTCTGTGAAAGAGAAAATAATGAGACAAGACCCCCGGTAGCTGCCGTTTGTTGTGGACGATGGGACCCGTAGCACCCGCCCGCCTGCCCTGCAGGGCCGCGGAGCCCGCTCTTTCAGCCAGGGCCAGCTTTATCCATACCTCATTGCGCTTGTGTGTGTGTTTGAGCTTCTGAGTGTATCTGTAATTCTGCATAGAGTTGCCTCTTCCCTTACTGTTGGGTTTGAGGAGCTCCTGAAGCAGGGTGACCTCCCGTCTCGGCATACTGAACCTCGGATTTTGTGATTTGGGGTTTTACTCTTGTTTGTGCATTCCTGTCTTTCAGCGCGTCTCTCTATCGGCACGTCAGCGCGCGCCCTTTCAGCTTCCGCCTTTTTCCAGAAACAGTTTGACTTTTTCTGAGTTGTTATTTAACATTATTCTGATTATCTTCGGAGGGGGCATAAATAGATTCATTTTGTCTTAGGAGTCTGGTGGCTTGCTGTTAAGTTGAGAGTCACCCACTGTTCTAGACTGAGTATTTGGGTCCGTTCAGAATTCACATGCTGAAGGCCTAACTCCCCCAGGGGGTGTGTACTTAAGACAAGGGCTCTCAGGAGATAATTAAGGTTAAATGAAGGTCATAAAGGTGGGGCCCTGATCTGGTGGGGTCGTGTCCTCCTAAGAAGAGACACCCCCGCACACACACTGAAGGGAACCGGTGAAGCCACAGCTTCTGCCGGGAGCTTCGTCTTCAACTTCCAGCCTCCGGACTGTTGGAAAACTAGTGTCTGTGGTGTCAGCCACCCAGTCTGTGGTATCCGGTTACGGTAGATACCGAACAGCTAATACACCCGCTTTTCTTAGAGGTTAGCAATCCGTGGTCAGACGTTAGCCTGCGGTTGTTGTGTCTGCACAGCCGGCGTCCTCCGTTTTAAGTCCAAGTAGAATCCCACCGGCAGAGGGGACCAGATCGTCACCGCATCGGGGGTCAGGGAACCTAGCCGCCTACCGCAAGTGACTTTCTTCTTCTTCTTTTTTTCTTTTTAAATGAAAGCATTGCCATTGGTTTGTGAAAGTTGTGTTTCCAGAATATGTGTGTGTGTGTGTGTGTGTTTGTACGTACTAGACTGAGATACAAAATGTATTTCTTGTGAGTTGGGGTGAAAAAAGATTTGAAGTTTGCAGCTGTAGTTTAGGCTAGTCTTTTTGTTCCTGCTGGAATACCCATGGCACGTGATGCTTGTTGGAGTTTGAGGGAAAACAAAGACCAGGAGGACGGACCCCGCAACGTCAGCCTTGGGAATCCAGAAAGGGACCTAGAGATCCAAAGCCCGCAGGGAGAGGCATGGGATGAGAATTCGGTTATCCGTCTCACGCGCGAGCAAAGCAGAGGGCCCCTAGGAAGCCCTTCCTAGTAGGGCCCACTCCTGGGGGCATGGGAGTGACTTACCACGTCTTCCTCTGCACTCGAAAACCTGACTCGCTGAACACACCACGTCAGATTATAATTATTTTTTAAATGTCTGTGACTGGGCCAAGGCCATCGCTAACACTCCGTAAGTGTCTCAGGCGGGAGGAGGAGGAGGTGGCCGCCGTCATTCACCGTCACACACGGGAGTGACCACGTCTGCGCCTGCGGCAGCCGGAGCGGCACCCGGCTGCAGTGAGGTGTGAGCGCGGCGCCGCCTCTCGTGGCCGCTCTGCGAAAACCACACTTTCTGCCCCACGGCGCCCGCAGCAGCAGCGTCGCATCCTCGAGGTGTCGGTAGCGGGGGTGGAAGTTCTCTTCCCCGTGTGGCCTTCCGGATTCGTTAGACGTGAGGGGACGGGCTGGGCCCCGTGTCCCCGCAGTGCCGGCATGAATTCCTAAATGAGTCAGCTACGGGCAGAGGCGACAGCAGTCGTGTTGGGAGCGGGGCCTGGGGCGGTCCCGCGCGGGTGACCCGTCGCCGTGTGAGGGACTCGGGACGACTCCCCCGAGCAGAGGGCGTGTGTGACGGGCCGAGAGGCGCCGGAGGCGTCCCAGGACAGGAGTCCCGAGGGAGCGGGTCGGCTCGTGGAGAGCCTCGGACCGAGGTTCGCGGTTTCCCCTGGAGGCTCCCGGTCACGGGGCTCGAGGCGCCCTGAGCTCCGAGTCGGCAGGAGGTGGGGGCGGGACGGGGCCTCGGGAGACCCAGCAGCCTGGCGCGGTCGCGGGTCGCGGGAGCGAGGGCCCGAGTTCGAGGCCTGTGTCGGGACCACAGAGACGCTGCTCCGGGGGAGTCGCGGCACCGGCCGGGGTGAGGGGTCCGGGCGGGCGGCGGCCCCCCTACCTCTGGAGTCGGGCTCCGCACCAGGGCCGGCCGGTTGGTCGGTGGCAGCGGAGGACAGAGAGCGGCCTGTCCCCGGAGGCGGAGCGGCGGGGAGCACCGGATTTCGTGGTCACCGGGTGCAGAGTTCCTGAGGCCCCGGGGCACGTCTCAGAGGACGGTCTTATCAGAAGGTAATTTCTCGTCACTCGTGGACAGACTGAACTTTGACATTTATTTGGTGCTTTTTTCCCGCCGGAAGCCTCTCAGCTGGTGGGTAAGAAAAGTCAGAGGTCATTGAAATTCAGCGTATGTTAGTGTTCCGAACCCAGGAGGCCGTCCGTGCTCCAGGGTTTTCTCGGCTAGAGCACCAAGTGGTTCCTTCACTTGGTTCATAATCAGGGTTTGCAGAACAGCAGCTTCCAGAACGGCTTTTCTGGTCATAAATCGGGCACTAGGTGTTCCGTCTTCACACTCGAGGCCCAGAACAGAGGCTCTGAGTCCGAAGCCTGATCCCTTCCGAGCTCCCTCGACTTGTTCTCCGGTTTCTTCATCCCTGGTCATTATTCGACAATGACTTTTGAGAAGCAGTTTTCTTAAAAGAGTCCAAATTGGATTCTTCCCTTTAGTGAATTGAAATTCTTAACGAGCCTTCCACTAACGAGGCCTTGTATTCATGTTCGGTTAAACAGGCCAGTTGGAGCATTTAGTCAGCGTTTCAGAATTAGAGGTCCTCGATTAAAGCTTCCCTAATGACTCCGGCAACGTTTAATAATAAAACGGGGCTCACTAGGTGCTGCTGACACAACCAAGAAAATTCACCGCGAATAAAAAGTGGCAACAGCAGGAATTAGAAATTAGCTCATCCATTAACACATGGTAAAGCCCAAACCATTTAATTAACCTTCTTTCAGTGACGCGGCTGAGGATGAACTGGACGTGCGGTTCCAGGGCGAGTTGTCCTCAGCCCCGGGGTCCTCCTGGCGCAGCACAGCGGCGGCCCTGGGGCGGGAAACTGCCCGACCGCGTGCTCCGCGCTGATGCGGACCGTATCTGAGTGCGAGAGCATTTTCTTTCACGTGATGGGGAGAAGAGCACGTCGGGCTTATTTTTGAGTTTTTAAACATTTATTGTGATCATTTTTAAGGGCTGTTTTTCCTTCTGACCCGACTGCTTTTCCCTTCCAGTTTAAGGTCGGCGGCGAGTGGCGGACGTGGATCGACTACGACCGCTTCCAGGAGCTGGCGCGGGAGCACGAGCGCAGCGGGGGCTCGGCCGCCTTCGGCGCGCGGGACTACACGGCCAGAACCCCGCGCTGGGCCCTGTTTGGTGCCCGCGGAAGAGGCTTTGATCCCAAGGACACGCGGTACCAGAGAAAGAGCAAGTCAAAGGACATTTCCGGATGTTGAGACTGTCTGGCTGTGGGGCGCCCAAGGACGGGCCCCGACGGCCCCGAGGAGTCGCCCTCCACCCCCCACCGCGATTTTCCCGAGGACACATTGCGCGAGATCGGCCTCACGCAGAGGAGGCTGTGCGGCTCTTGGGGACGCGAGTCGCATCCGGGGTTGGGGAGGCAGCAGCTCCGCCAAGCAAAGGCCCTCTCCTGACCTGACTCCCCAGAGGACCGTTGCAGGGCAAGCGCACTGTCCTTAGAGTGAAACTGGTGGCTTTGAATTACAACTTGTAGGAAGCCAGAAGGCGGTCCTGGGCTGTTGTAGGGAATGGGTATGTGTTCCTCTTCCCCTCCTGGGCTGTGCGCCTTTATGGCCTGTTCCTCGCGAGGTAAGTGGACCTGCTCCCTCCCAGGCCGCCCGCCCCCTCTGTATCTGGAGTAACGCCTCCCGGGAGTCATTCAAATTGCCGTAATTCTAGACTTTTTAATACTGCACAGATTACATTAAATTTTTGCCTCCTACCAGCCCTTTATGACATCGAGTGGATCTAAAAGTCCCGACGCCTCCCCTCCTCGTGCAGATCAGATCGCCTCAGGAGTGAGGGCCCCGTGGGCCTCTGAGCTGCTCCCTCGGGGGGCGTGCCCTGTGGTGCCCTGGAGGAGTGAGCCCCCAGACAGGCTTTGAGACCGGGTGCGGTTTGCTTTGCTTTAAAAAGTCAGTGTTTAAGCCCCGTCCTGCCCCACAGAGCTGGTCCCACCCTCTGCTCCCTCTTGTCGCTTCCGCTGTACACAGTCTGCTTTTAGGGTTCAAGATTTTTCTAATTGAAAACATCATTAAATTCTGAATAGTTTTTTAAAATATCATAATTATTTTAAAAAATTCTCTGTCCTAAAAATTGAATTAATAAAATCTTTTCTAAAGACTAGAATTTCCTCTTGAGTGTTTATTTTAAAGATGCCTCTAGTCCCGTGGTTTGAAACCCTAGCAGAGCTGACCTCTTCTTTACATGTCAGCTGTGGTTGTAAACCCTCTGTTTTCTGCTTTCTACTTTCCGAAGTGAAATTCCCAGATAATGAAACCTGCCTCCTCACTCAGCAGAAAACCAGGTTCGGGATTCATACCTGAGCGACGTGGCAGGGGCTGGCGGCAGAGCATCCCAGAAACCCTTCGTCCTTCTCGAACACACCTCCACGCTCAGGTGTGGTCTCCTGTTCCGCTGACTTAGGAGACAGACGAGACGGGACTGGTGCAGGCCGCTGAGGCAAGATCTCACTGAAACCCAGGTGGGTTAGCGTCCAGTGAACAGAGGGGAAAGCGCCCTAAAGTAGATAAAGTGTTAGAAAAGCAAGTGCTGGGGCTGAGCAGGAGGCCGGCGACGCAGCATGCAGGGCTTTGGACCGTCCTCAACCTCTTTTTCAACCACGGTAAGGACCTTTGCGAACCCATTTTCCCTCTCAAACAAAGAAAGTATAGGCAAAGTGACTAAAATCAATTTATTTTAGAATTTTGACATTTAGGGCGCTTGGGTGGGTCAATGGGTTAGGCCTCTGCCTTCGGCTCAGGTCATGATCTCAGTGTCCTGGGATCGAGCCCCACATCAGGCTCTCTGCTCAGCAGGGAGCCTGCTTCCCCTCTCTCTCTCTGCCTGCCTCTCTGCCTCCTTGTGATCTCTGTCTGTCAAATAAATAAATAAAATCTTAAAAAAAATAAATGTTGACGTTTAACCAGACCTTCACAATGAATTGAAAATCATCTGTTAAGAGACAAATCAATAAAATTAACTGTTGACTTCTCATCAGAAACCATAGAGGCCAAAAGATAGTGGGGTGGTGTCTTCAGAGGCCTGGAAGAGAAGGCTTTCAACCAACCATCCTTTGTCTAAATCCTCCTTCAGAAATAAAGGAGACATCAAGACATTTCCAGGTAAACCAAAAGTGAGAGAATTCACCTGCAGACCTGGCCCACGGGAACACTGTGGGAGTCCTTTAGGCTCTGAGGAAGAGCACCCTGGGCACGAACTCAAATCCACGGGAAGTAAGGAACACCAGGAAAAGTGCCTACACAGGTTTGTGAAAGACCGCACAACCGTATTTTGGTAACTCCTGTTGTAAAGCAAGTATTCCAGGACAGGGATAGCGCCGCGGGGTATCGAGGACCTGGGCATGTTGGAGGGAACCCTGACTGCGTGCGGAAGAGATCAAGTTAGTAGGAATGCAAAGTAGATTGTTTCAAGTTGAGATGTTAATTGTAATCCCAAGGGCAGCCCCTAAGATAATAAATTTTTGAAACCTGGTAAAAGGATAGGATTCTCTTCCCAATTCCTCTGTGTGGGCTTTTCCCGCCACACCAAGCGCATGTCCCACAATTAGATCCTGACTCTGTCTATGCAGAAGTAAGGTGAGATCACACGGGTTAAGGGCTCAGCCCCACAAGGCTGCCTCTCTCCCCTCGGATGCCCGTCGCCAGCCCGCGCTGGCTAAGGCTTCGGACGGAGCCTTGGCTATAAATCGTGGTTTTCAAATCCTCTCCTTGGGTTTGCTTCGTTTGCGGGAGCAGCTCGCGGGACTCGGAGGCATGTTTTACTTACTAGGTTACTGGTTAGTTGTAAAAGGATTTAACTCAAGAACAGGGCAAGGGAACGGGGAACGGGTCCAGACTTCCCGCGCCTTCTCTGAAACGCCACTCAGTGTTCACCAACCCCGAAGCTCTCTGAACCCTGGCTTCTTGAGTTTCCGCAGAGGCTTTATTTTGTAGGCACGATGGACTTAAGTCATTGGCCTTTGGGATGGAACCCCCCACCTTCCCTCCCCAGAGGTTCTGGGGGTGGATTAAAGTCCCAACCCTCTAATCACCCGGTTGGTTCCCCTGGCAGCCAGCCCCCATCCGTAGGCTGCCCAGGGGTTTTTCCAAAAACGCCTGGGTTTTCATTAACATAACAAAAGATGCCTTTTCTGCCCTCAGCACTTAGGAAATTCCAGGGGTTTTAGGAGCTCTGTGTCAGGAAGAGGGACAAAGACCAAGTATTTATTATAAATCACAGTATCAGAGGAAGCAAGGGAACTTGAACGGGTCCTGGAGAGCGTCTGTTTAACACGAAGGCAGAGAGAGGCATAAAAAACAAAGACCTAAGACATTCAAACGCAGAGCTGTCAAGCATCCGTCCTGCCTGCAGGTAAGCATATCACGCAAATGGATTAAATGCCTCCAATTAAAAGAGGAATGGCAAAATGGCTTTTTTTTTAAAACCAAAAATTGTATGCTAGCTATAAGAAACCTACTTTAGGGGCGCCTGGGTGGCTCGTGGGTGGAGCCTCTGCCTTCGGCTCAGGTCATGACCCCAGGGTCCTGGGATCGAGCCCGCGTCGGGCTCCTGCTCCCCCCTCTCGCCTCCTCGTGCGCATCTGCTCGTGCTCACTCTCCTGCTCTCTCAAATACATAAAATCTTCAAAAAAAAATTCACTTTAGATTCAGAGACTGAAAACGATGGGAAAAGACGGATGGTGGCAGCAAGAAGCCCGAGGGCCACAGCGGCTGCGCTAACGGCCAGAAGCGAAGCCGCGAGGGCAAAGCAGAGGCGGACCCCGCGCCCGCCCGCCCCACTGTTGGGCGGACCCACGTGACATTCTTCAGGCGTCTCCCGCCCATCTGCAGACCTTGCTAGAGGGCAGAGCGACCTGGGCCGCGGCCGCTGGCATCCGTATCTTGCAGGGCCTCTTTCGCTTACGGAAGTTCTGCTGAAAGCTGCTTTTCCTCACCTTCCCCCAGCTCCGCGGGACAGAACCTGCTGCCCTCACAGCCCCGGGCAGCAGCTCCTCCTGCCCGCCGGTCCCGTCGGGGCTTTACCAAACCATCGTTTCGCACCAAAGATGCCTCAACAGTTCTTTCTGGGTCATCGGCTCCAGACCTCACCCCAGCGAACCTCATCTACTCTAGAACTTCATCACGAACACCAAAAAACCAGACTTTAAGGCCAAAAAATAAAATAAAATTGTTTCTGGGGATGAAAAAGGACATTTCTATAATTTTATCTTCCTGGAAAGCTGTAGTGATTACAGACGGCCGCGGCCGGCAGCACCCTGGGCGCCCTGCAGGCTCCGGCTGCCGCCCCACGAGGCCGCACCACAGCCCCATGACGGCGCCCCCGCACTGTGGGGCTTACGCTGGTGACTTACTCACTCCGGAGCCAGAAGCCGGTCTCCCCCTCCCCTTCCCTCTGCCCCACTTCTCCGTCTGACTTGGCTTTTGTTGATTCATTTTCTTTTTGATTCCACGTACGAATGAGATCGTGTGGTATTTGTCTCTGGCTTATCTCACTCAGCATAATACCTTCTAGTTCCTTCCATGTTGTTGCAAAAGGCAAGATCTCGTCCTGTGTATGGCTGCCCATAGCCCATGGCATCTCCCCACCCCATCTTTATCCCTTCTTCTGCTGATGGATGCTTGGGTTGCTTCCATTACCTTGGCTGTTGTAAATAAAAGCTACAATACACATTGGGTCTACAGATCTTTACAAATTAGTGTTTGCATTTTCTTTGGGTAAATACTGAGTATTTACTATACATTTTACAGGGGTGAATTTTTTGATACATGCATATATCAATATATATCAATAAAGCTGTAAAAAAAGCGAACCCGGAATGTGTATTAAAACCAATATAGCATAAGAGAAGCATCATAGATCAATGGGAAGTTGGAAGAAAAATAATTCAGTTCTGTTCTTTATACTAAAGACTACGAAGACTTAAATGACACAAAAAGCTCCAAAGAAACCTTGGTGAAAAAGGCCCTTCTTGACCAGGGCTCCCAAACTTTCTCCTGCAGGAGAGTCACTTGGAGGGCCTGTTGAAACACCGATTCGGGTCACACCCCACGTTCCTGATACAGTAGGTGTGCGGTGGAGAGCAGCGTGTTTCCTAACACGTTCGTGGTGATACGGACACTAAGGAAGCACACACTTTCGGAACAACTTGCAGAAATAAAAACAATGTAAGAACTCACAAAGTTTCAAAAGGCCAAAAACTTTACAGAATATGTTCAAGTATCTAATAATATCAAACATCACAAAAACTGGAAAGACAAACTGGGAAAAACAGTTTGCATAAAATAGGACTGACCTACCCCGAATGCTAAAATCTCATCATTTCATTTAAAAACTGTTAAGACTTGGCTCAGTTTGTTAAATGTCTGCCTTCAGCTTGGATCCTGATCCCGGGGTCCCAGGATCAAGTCCCACATGGGGGCTCCCTGCTCAGCGGGGCGTCGGCCTCTCCCTCTCCTGCTTCCCTCCCACTCACGCTGGCTCTCCCCTGCTCTGAAATGAATAAATAAAACCTTAAACAGATGTTACGACTTGACCAGTTAAATAAACAGGGCTACAGAACATGAATTGTCACTGATGAGGAAACAGAGCTATGAACAACCTACTACGAACTATGAACAGAACAGAACAGAACTATGAACAACTGCTCACTTTCCGCAAAGAAAAGCTCATTTTTTTAAAAATCAAATTAGCAAAATGCCCATAACCTATTAAGGCAGAATACGGGTATTGCAAAAGCAGTTCGGCAGTATATCACAAAGCTTTTATTTTTGAAAACCAGATTTAAAGAGAAAAATCGTTTTATGTTTAAAGGTGTTTATAGAGCATTTTATAATAGCAAAACCTGGGAAACCTAAACGTAAAATAGGCTGCATTTACTGGTCCTTGAAAGGACGCCAGTTGCATCACACCGTGCTGGTGGGTGTCTCATTCCTCCGGCGAACGCTCAGTGAGCCCTGCCTGCGCTCCAGCGGCCGTGGGGTCGCGGATGTCGGCCAGTTAGAGAGGAGGAGGGCAATGAGCTCTCCCCTTCGACGCTGACAGGGTCAAAGGCAGAGACTCAGACAATAAATGTCTGTCGTCGGCCTGCGGCGCGTGCTGTGGAGGGGCCGGTCCGGATCTGAGTGTGTCCGTGGACGGAGGTCCCACTGGGGGGCGGGCGGGAGGCCCAAGGCCGGAGGGGCGCAGGGCAGGACGCTGCGGTAGAGCACTGCGCACCGGCGAGGGCTGTGGGTTGCAGAGGGTCGCGGTCCGAGTAGCCGCGGGACGGCCACGGTGCCTGGAGGTGTGGGAGGGTGTGGGAGAGGCCGCGACACTCAGGAAACAGTGGGGCGTGACTCGGGGAGATGTAGGCCAGGCCCGGCCCTAAGAGCCGCTACGCAAAGGAACGAAGTGACCACATCTGCATTTTAGCAAGCGCTCCAGCCGCGGGGTGCGGACCGGCTGGCAGAGCCCTGCGGGGACAGGGGCTGGTGGGGGTCCCTGGGCTGTGGCCTCCGTGCAGGGCTCGCCCCTCCATGCGGCCCCTGGGGGCAGGGACGGAGGGGGGGAGGGCCGTGGAGAGGTTGGGACAAGACCCCGGAAGGTGACAGGGCTTGGCCACAGATTGGTTGGTTCGGGGTGTGGGGTGCGGCGGAGGGAGGAAATACCAGGACGACCCGAGTCTCCGGCCGACGGGCTGGGTGACAGCGTCATTCGGGCCGTGATCCTGGCCGGGGGCCGGGGAACGTCCTGGGTCGTTTGTGGCCGCGTGGCCGGGGCTGCTGTTGAAAAGAAAACCGTGGGCCAGGCCAAGTCACCAAACCAGGGTTTAACCCTCACCCAGCTGCGGCCGGCCTCCCCCAGAAACGCGGATCTTCCCGGCTCCGTCAGGAACCGCTGCTTGACACCGGGAGCCTCCGTCACGGGCTTCTCCACCCCCCGAGGAAGAGGAGGTCGTGGCCTCCCGCGAGCTGCCCTGCACGTGCCGCGAGGGAAGCTGGTCTTGCCTGGAACGACGCTCTCTCTCGCGCTTACACTTCCCTGCACCCCCTTCTAGAACCTGCCCCGCGCTTACACTTCCCTGCACCCCCTTCTAGAACCTGCCCCGCGCTTACACTTCCCTGCACCCCCTTCTAGAACCTGCCCCGCGCTTACACTTCCCTGCACCCCCTTCTAGAACCTGCCCCGCGCTTACACTTCCCTGCACCCCCTTCTAGAACCTGCCCCGCGGCGCCCGCGCTGCCGCTCCGCAGTGAGCCCGACGGCCCGGTGGCCCCCGGAGCATCTCGCAGGCCCGGACACCTTCCCGTCTCCTGTCGGGTTTCGTCTCCCAACACTGGCCTGGGGAGGGCGGAGGCGGCGTCAGGCATAGTCCTGGGGGGCGCAAGGTTGGGGGGGCATGTGCAAGTCGCCATCGTAGCTTGTACCCGAGGCCTCCAGGAGAGCCGAGGTCAGCGCAGAGACGACACGAGGAGAAGGGAAGGGCCCTCACGGAAGTCCGGCGGTGATGGGGGACGGAGAGGGGTCCCTCCGTGGGGGGCAGGGGACAGACCGGCAGGGGGAGGCGCAGACACCCGGGGCTGGGGGTGGTCAGGACGACACTGGCTGACGGTGGCCAGGCCAGGGAGCAGCGGCCAAGGAGCATCACCGACAACGCCCTTCGGACGGGGTCATCACGTCCGGTCACTGCCGTGCGGGCGGTGCGGGCCCCGAGGGGGAGGTTCCGAGGGGCTTCTGACGGCGAGAAGCTCACGGTCTGACACCCGAACACAAGATCCCGGTCGTCTGAATGACACAAGAATCCCCTGAAGCCACGCACGACTGAGTATGTTATTTTAACAGAATAACACAGCGGAGGGTTTGGGAAAACGTATTTTCTACTTCTTCGTGGGGTAAACCGCTAAGCGTTTTCCTTAAATACGACCTTGAGATCCAAACCCTCCTACGGTCGCGTTCAGTGTACGTTCAGAACAGCGCGTTTGTCGGCGGGAGATGATTTCACCTTCTGCCTGTCTCCCGGCGCGGCGGCTTCTCTCCCTTTTTACTGAAACACAAATTGCCGAGCTCTTCCCGGCACAAGGGACTTGATACAGGTCAGCGGGGACCAGTCTCGCCGGCGCCCGGACGGTAGCGTTTGCCGTTCACCATCTCTCTTCCTGCAGCGGGATCGAGCCGTGGATTCATGCCTCGGTTCTGAGGACGCCCGAACCAGGCCGTGAACCCGCTGCGTTTCCTGGACGGACACGATCACCTCGTGTGCAAGGACCCCGGGACGTCAGGTTTCTTCTCCCGGATTTCGGGGATGCTGGTCGCGACGTGGGAGCAAAAGAAAAACCCGTGGGGGCCTCGGACCTCGTGAAGGCCCGATGCTTGCGACGTGCTGGGAGCGAGACGGGGCGATCCGCGGGAGCCATCAGCCTGCAGGCCCTGCTCCCGGCTTCCCGAACTCTTATCAGGACGCCGTGAAGCCCAGATAACGCCTTCCCCCTCCTGCTAATTGAGGAAGCTAATTAAATGTATCCTCGGATCAGCGGCTCCGGGGAAGTGGGATAAAATAACTCCGTCTGTTGAAAGGTCGAGATGTTCTTTCCAACAACTGGGCCCCCTCCCCTCTCCTACAAGGAAGACCCGGCATCCTCCGCCCTGCCCGGGCTGGCCCTGGACCAAGCACCGCAGCTCAGAAGGGGGTTAGCAAGTCTCACCAGCCAAGGGGTAAGTGAGGGCGCACAGAGCGGGCCGGGGGAGTCCTTCTGGTATATTCAGGCACATCTGGGCTGAGCAGGGGACTGGGGTGATGTCTGCAGCCCCACAGGATGTGGCCTTGGAAGCCTTGTCACCTACTGAGTCTCACGGAATGTAGCTCCCGCGGGAAGGCCCCAAGGTCCCTGGGACACTGGGACTCCGCTCGCTCCGACGTGTTCCGACCGGACTATCCCTGTGACCAGAAATCCGCGCTCCTGCTGTAGCCCAGTTCGCTTCCGCTCCCCTTGCCGGGATGGGCTTGGGGTTCAGTACAGGAAGCGAGGCCGCCTGAGCCCAGCAGAAGCCGGAGGTGAGAGCCGGAAGATCAGCCTGGAGGGGAAGGCACGGCCGTGGACAGGCCACGGAAGCACATGGTGGTCTGTTGGGCCATCAGTTTGCAAACGGTGCTGGTGGAGCGTAATCACAGAATTTATAACAGTGGCTGTTCAGTGAGCTCCGCCTGTATACCAGGCCTGTGCATGACCACGCCGTCCAGACTTGGGCTCTAATTGATGGGCACCGTCAGGACCGCAGCTCCGTGCCTCACCTCAAATTCCATCCCCTCCTTCTGTCCAGCCGCCAGACAGGCTGCCCAAGGGAAGGTTCTAGAACGCTTATCTTGAAGGTTCTAGAATCCACGTCCCTTCCACCTAAACTCGTCTGCGGCTCCTTCAAGCCACAGGCACGTCCAGCCCCTCAGCCTGACACGCGGGGGCCGCCCGTGCTCTAGCTCTGCTCTCTCCCGCGCCTCCCCCGTCCCACGGAGCGGCCTGCGGCTCTGCAAACTCGGCTCTGGCCGCGGCTTGTGCCGCTCCTGCCCACCCTCGCCTCGACCCCCGCCAGCTCCTACCCGGTTTCTGAACCTCCACTTTTGACCTTGTTGCTGGTGATTACCCGGATTCAGATGACATCACTGCTGGGCAAAGTACACATTTGCCTTGATTGTTTTCCCACCGAAGGCAACAAAGCCCAGAGCTTTTCAGCGTCTCTGCGGATTCCCAGCACTGGGCCGGACTACGGAGCGAGCGACCACCTTGGGGGCAGAGCGTCCTTGTTCCCGTTTCTCCACGGGGCCTTTGGGGAGCAGGTGATGCCCCCAGAGCAGAGGGGCAGGGCCACACGTGCTCCCGCCTCTGGGTTTATGTTCAAGCCACAGAACGTCTTTGTCCACTTTGTACCGACTTGAAGTAACTGATGGTTGGAAACAAAACACAGGCCGTATTTTAATAACTTTCGAGTCCGAGGTGGTTTGGTCTCTTCAGGCGGGGAAAGACCTTGTTCACACGGAGGAGTACGGCACCGCGGCCATCGGCAAGACCGCGCTCCCCGGCCGGCTGCCCGGCACAGAAGCAGAGTCGCCGGCCGGATGCGGCTCTACCAGTGAGCATTCTCACGGCTCGTCCGAGCCTGGAAGCCGCCAGTCCCCGGGCTGCATGGAGAGGCAGATTCAGGGGCCCGTGGGGGACTCAGTCCGCCCAGCGTCTGATCTTGGCTTTGGCTCAGGTCATGACCTTGGGCTCGTGAGATTCCCACTCGCCGCTCAGCAGGGAGTCTGCTGGAGAGTCTCTGTCCCCCTCCCTCGGCCCCCTCCACCCACACTCTCTCTCTCACACTTTCTCCAAAAATAATTAAGTAAATAAAATACATTTTAAAAAGATTTATCTATTCATTTGAGGGAGAGAGAGAGAGAGAGCTTGTGCCCGAGCAGGGGCAGCAGCAGGCCAAGGGAGTGAGAGAAGCATCATGACCTGAGCCGAAGGCAGGTGCTTAACTAACCGAGGCATCCCGTGGCCCAATAAGTAAAATCTTTAAAAAATAAATAAGAAAATACATAGGAGTCAAGATGGTGGAGAAGTAGCAGCTGAGACTACTTCAGGCAGCAGGAGATCAGCTATAGCTTATCTAAACATTGCAAACACCTGAAAATCCATCGGCAGATCGAAGAGAACAGCAATTCTGGAAACAGAAAAACAACCACTTTCTGAAAGGTAGGACCGGCGGAGACGTGAATCCAAAGCGACGGGAAGATAGACCCCGGGGGGAGGGACCGGCTCCCGGCAAGCGGCGGAGCAACGGAGCACAAAATCGGGACTTTTAAGTCTGTTCCGCTGAGGGACATCGCTCCAGAGGCTAAACTGGGGCAAAGCCCACGCGGGTTCAGCGTGGCCTCAGGTCCCGCAGGGTCACAGAAGGATCAGGGGTGTCTGAGTGTCGCAGAGTTTACAGGTATTGGAACGGAAAGCCGGCTGCAGAGACAGAGCCGACAGTGAGCTCCCAGCTCGGTGTTACCTTGAACTGGTCGCAGGCTCGGAGAGCTCGGAGCGCGGCCGGAGGTCAGGCAGACGGGAGTAACTGGGCGCTGTTCTCTGAGGGCGCACTGAGGAGTGCGGCCCTGGGCTCTCGGCTCCTCCGGGCCGGAGACCAGGAGGCCGCCATTTGTATTCCCGTCCTCCGGAACTCTACGGAAAGCGCTCAGGGAACAAAAGCTCCTGAAAGCAAACCCGAGCGGATTACTCACCCCGGCCCCGGGTAAGGGCGGTGTCATTCCGCCTGGGGCAAAGACACTTGAGAATCACTACAACAGGCCCCTCCCCCAGAAGATCAACAAGAAATCCAGCCGCGACCAAGTTCATCTACCAAGGAGTGCGGTTTCAATACCAAGGAGAGGAGCGGAATTCCAGAGGAGGAGAAAGCCAAGCACGGAACTCATGGCTTTCTCCCCAAGATTCTTTAGTCTTGCAGTTAATTTGTTTGTGTTTTCTTTTTTTTCAATTTTTTTTTCTTCTTCTGCTAAATTTTTTTTAACTTTTACCCCTTTCTTTTTTAACATTTTTTAACTAGCTTATCTAATATATGTATATATTTTTCTTTTTTATATTTTTCTTTGTTTTCTTTTTTTAATTTTTTTTTTTCTGAACCTCTTTTCATTCCCTTTCTCCCCCCCATGATTTGGGGTCTCTTCTGATTTGGTTAAAGCATATTTTCCTGGGGTCTTTGACACCCTTTTAGTATTTTACTTGCTCCTTCATATACTCCTATCTGGACAAAATGACAAGACAGAAAAATTCACCACCAAAAAAAAAAGAACAAGAGGCAGTACCAAAGGCTAGGGACCTAGTCAATACAGACCTTGGTAATATGTCAGATCTAGAGTTCAGAATGACGATTCTCAAGGTTCTAGCCGGGCTCGAAAAAGGCATGGAAGATATTAGAGAAACCCTCTCAGGAGAGATAAAAGCCCTTTCTGGAGAAATAAAAGAACTAAAATCTAACCAAGTTGAAATTTTAAAAGCTATTAATGAGGTGCAATAAAAAATGGAGGCTCTCACTGCTAGGATAAATGAGGCAGAAGAAAGAATTAGTGATATAGAAGACCAAATGACAGAGAATAAAGAAGCTGAGCAAAAGAGGGACAAACAGCTACTGGACCACGAGGGGAGAATTCGAGAGATAAGTGACACCATAAGACAAAACAACATTAGAATAATTGGGATTCCAGAAGAAGAAGAAAGAGAGAGGGGAGCAGAAGGTATACTGGAGAGAATTATTGGGGAGAATTTCCCCAATATGGCAAAGGGAACAAGCATCAAAATCCAAGAGGCGCAGAGAACCCCCCTCAAAATCAACAAGAATAGGTCCACACCCCATCACCTAATAGTAAAATTTACAAGTCTTAGTGACAAAGAGAAAATCCTGAAAGCAGCCTGGGAAAAGAAGTCTGTAACATACAATGGTAAAAATATTAGATTGACAAATTTGACAATCTGGAAGAAATGGATGCATTTCTAGAGACTTTTAAACTACCACAACTGAACCAGGAAGAAATAGAAAACCTGAACAGACCCATAACCAGTAAGGAGATTGAAACAGTCATCAAAAATCTCCAAACAAACAAAAGCCCAGGGCCAGATGGCTTCCCAGGGGAATTCTACCAAACGTTTAAAGAAGAACTAATTCCTATTCTCCTGAAACTGTTCCAAAAAATAGAAATGGAAGGATAACTTCCAAACTCATTTTATGAGGCCAGCATCACCTTGATCCCAAAACCAGACAAGGATCCCATCAAAAAAGAGAACTACAGACCAATATCCTTGATGAACACAGATGCGAAAATTCTCGCCAAAATACTAGCCAATAGGATTTAACAGTACATTAAAAGGATTATTCACCACGACCGAGTGGGATTTATTCCAGGGCTGCAAGGTTGGTTCAACATCCGCAAATCAGTCAATGTGATACAACACATCAATAAAAGAAAGAACAAGAACCATATGATACTCTCAATAGATGCTGAAAAAGCATTTGACAAAGTACAGCATCCCTTCCTGATCAAAACTCTTCGAAGTGTAGAAATAGAGGACACGTACCTCAATATTATCAAAGCCATTTATGAAAAACCCACCGCAAATATCATTCTCAATGGAGAAAAACTGGAAGCTTTTCCACTAAAGTCAGGAACACGTCAGGGATGTCCATTATCACCATTGCTATTCAACATAGTACTAGAGGTCCTAGCCTCAGCAATCAGACAACAAAAGGAAATTAAAGGCATCCAAACTGGCAAAGAAGAAGTCAAACTATCACTCTTCGCAGATGATATGATACTATATGTGGAAAACCCAAAAGACTCCACTCCAAAACTGCTAGAACTTGTACAGGAATTCAGTAAAGTGTCAGGATATAAAATCAATGCACAGAAATCAGTTGCATTTCTCTATACCAACAACACAGAAGAAAGAGAAATTAAGGAGTCAATCCCATTTACAATTGCACCCAAAACTATAAGATACCTAGGAATAAACCTAACCAAAGAGGCTAAGAATCTAAACTCAGAAAACTATAAAGTATTCATGAAAGAAACTGAGAAAGACACAAAGAAATGGAAAAATGTTCCATGCTCCTGGATTGGAAGAATAAATATTGTGAAAATGTCTATGCTACCTAAAGCAATCTACACATTTAATGCAATTCCTATCAAAATACCATCCATTTTTTTCAAAGAAATGGAACAAATACCCTAAAATTTATATGGAACCAGAAAAGACCATGAATAGCCAAAGGAATATTGAAAAAGAAAGCCAAAGTTGGTGGCATCACAATTCTGGACTTCAAGCTCTATTACAAAGCTCTCATCATCAAGACAGCATGGTACTGGCACAAAAACAGTCACATAGATCAGTGGAACAGAATAGAGATCCCAGAAATAGACCCTCAACTCTATGGTCAACTAATCTTTGACAAAGCAGGAAAGAATGTCCAGTGGAAAAAAGACAGCCTCTTCAATAAATGGTGTTGGGAAAATTGGACAGCCACATGAAGAAAAATGAAATTGGACCATTTCTTTACACCACACATGAAAATAGACTCAAAATGGATAAAAGACCTCAGTGTGAAAAAGGAATCCATCAAAATCCTTGAGGAGAACACAGGCAGCAACCTCTTCGACCTCAGCCACAGCAACATCTTCCTAGGAACATAGCCAAAGGCAAGGGAAGGAAGGACAAAAATGAACTATTGGGACTTCATCAAGATCAAAAGCTTTTGCACAGCAAAGGAGACAGTTAACAAAACCAAAAGACAACTGACAGAATGGGAGAAGATATTTGCAAACGACATATCAGATAAAGGGCTAGTGTCCAAAATCTATAAAGAACTTAGCAAACCCAACACCCAAAGAACAGATAATCCAACCAAGAAATGGGCAGAAGACATGAACAGACATTTCTGCAAAGAAGACATCCAGATGGCCAACAGACACGTGAAAAAGTGCTCCATATCACTCGGCATCAGAGAAATACAAATCAAAACCACAATGAGATATCACCTCACACCAGTCAGAATGGCTAAAATCAACAAGTCAGGAAATGACAGATGCTGGCGAGGATGCGGAGAAAGGGGAACCCTCCTACACGGTTGGTGGGAACGCAAGCTGGTGCAACCACTCTGGAAAAAAGCTTGGAGGTTCCTCAAAATGTTGAAATAGAGCTACCCTATGACCCAGCAATTGCACTACTGGGTATTTACCCTAAAGATACAAACGCAGTGATCCAAAGCGGCACGTGCACCCAAATGTTTATAGCAGCAATGTCCACAATAGCCAAACTATGGAAAGAACCTAGATGTCCATCAACAGATGAATGGATCAAGAAGATGTGGTGTATATACACAATGGAATACTATGCAGCCATCAAAAGAAATGAAATCTTGCCATTTGCAATGACATGGATGGAACTAGAGGGTATTATGCTGAGCGAAATAAGTCAAGCGGAGAAAGACAACTATCATATGATCTCCCTGATATGAGGAAGTGGAGATGCAACATGGGGGGTTTAGGGGGTAGGAGAAGAATGAATGAAACAAGATGGGATTGGGAGGGAGACAAACCTTAAGTGACTCTTAATCTCACAAAGCAAACTGAGGGTTGCTGGGGGGAGGGGGTTTGGAAGTGGGGGGTGGGGTTATGGACATTGGGGAGGGTATGTGCTATGGAGAGTACTGTGAAGTGTGTAAACCTGGTTATTTACAGACCTGTACCCCTGGGAATAAAAATACATCATATGTTTATAAAAAATTAAAAAATAAAATTTAAAATAAATAAATAAATAAGAAAATAAATACGAAGAGTCAAAGATCCAGGCACATTTCAGTCCTTCCACTGCATCATTTGAGCATGTTGGCTTTTATCTTCAGACCGTTTGCCCCATGGGCTCAAGAAGGCTGCCACAGCTCCAGACATCACACGCTCCGTCGTGTTCAAAGACAGGAAGGAAAAGGACAAGGAAGAGAGGCTCTTCTTTCTATAAAACAGGGGGGGGATCCCTCAGACTTCTCCTTGTCTTTTTAACCATAAATGGGCCACCCCGCAAACCCCAGTTACCAAAAAGGCTGAGAGCACATTTGGCACTTTCAGCCTCTATGAAGGCAGGTGGGATCGATCTGTCAGGAGAGAAGAGCGCGGACAACAACTCCATTTGCCACGGAGGATGTCTTCTTGCCTGTGCGGTTCCTCTACCCAGCAAAGAGGCATGGGCACCTGCTCAGGGCCGGGGGCTTGCTCCGGGGGCTGGAAGAGGAGCTTTGCTGTGTAGGACCCAGCCCCCACCTTGCTCAGCGGAGGGTAGAAGCGGTTCCCATGAACCAGAGATGAACTTTTGGCAAAGTAAGACCAAAACACTCTGGGAACTGAGGACTAGAGCTGAGACACCAGCCTGGCCTTAGAGAATGAAGAGCTTCCCAGGGGATGTGGCCTTTGAGCGGGGTCTTGAAGGATGAATAGAAGTTTACCAGAATGCAAGGAGAGGCCATTTCTGGAGCCGCAAAAACTTGCTTTTGTTTTATGGACGGCAGCCGTGTCTGCCCGGGGTTCAACCACCGCCACCGCGTCCTGGCTCTGAAGGCTCCGCCCTTCCCCAGACGGG
The DNA here is from genome assembly GCF_009829155.1 of Mustela erminea. Lineage (NCBI taxonomy): Eukaryota > Metazoa > Chordata > Mammalia > Carnivora > Mustelidae > Mustela > Mustela erminea. The sequence continues at coordinate 39,043,438 of NC_045633.1, read as the reverse complement.
ATGCGTCGGCCCACCCGGCTGCTGGAGGGCAGAGGGACATGGGCTCACCGCGCCGACTCTGCACTCAGAGGCCCACGAAGCCCTTCGGGCCTGCAGGGAGCGTCCGGGCGCCCGTGTGGGGCATCGCTTCCTTGTGCAGCCCACGGTGACACCCCCAGTTTTGGGGGGTGCTACCGGCCCCCACTCACTGCAGCAGGTGTCTGCACTCAACCTGCTCCTGTCTCAGCCCCGAGATTGGGCATGTGACCTGGTAGGCACGGATGGCCTCCGCGGCCCGCCCAGGGGTCCAGAAGCGAGCAGGACGGCCGAGCCCACTGGAGGCCCCGTGGGGTTTCTGCGCCTCGAGTAGAAGGAAGGAGGCTTTTTGCTCTTGGGGTGTAACCGAGGAGCATGAAAGGTCAGAGCCGCCAGCACCTGGTCCCGGCAGCCTGCGGAGCGGGTCTGAGAGGCACGTGGGTAGCCTGGGCCGGATCCCCGTGTCCGGGGTTCCCGTGCACCCCAGCTGCGGAGCCGGCAGGTCACGGGCTTCGACCCGGGCTCCTCGGGGCTCTTCTGTCGTCTGCAGTCAAGTCTGGATGGACGGACGTGCATCATCTGGCCGCCTCTCCTGGGAGTCAGGGTCTCGGACTCCCGACGCCGTCTCCCGCCTGCTACGGCTGCTGGGGGAGACGCTGTCCTGCGAGGCCCCTGCGGCGTCTCTGCTCCCCGTGCTTGGGGACATTCCCTCCGTGGCCGCGTCCACATCGAGCCATCGATAGGCTCCTCTGAGCCCCGCAGGCCAGGCTGTTGGCCGCAGGGAAGGGTCACTCCAGCACCGTGGGGACTCCAGGTCACCCGTGGAAGTCACCCTGGGGGCTGGCAGGGCCCTGCAGGTGACAAAGATGCCCCCACCTTTTCTTTCCCTTGACGTGGAGTGGCCGCACCTTCCCGTGCTGGGGGCGCGTGGCCCAGGGGGGCCCGAGAGCTGCTGGCGCGGGGCCAGGCCAAGAGGTGCCAGCGGACTCGGCATCTGAGCGCTGCGGGGTCCGGCGCTCCCCTCTCCGGCGACACCCCCCCCCCCCCGGTGTCTCAAGCTTCCCCGGCCAGAGTCCCCTGTAATCAGAGAGACCCTGGCTCTGCTCCACATCCTCGTCCCTGAGCGTGATGCCCTCCTGGGTTCGCCCCAGGGTCGGCCCGCGAGCCGAATCCAGCTGTGACCTGTTTGGGTCCAGCTGCAGCCAGGAGTGGTTTGGGGTTTTACTTGGTCGGGGGAAAACCTGGAAGACTATTGCATGACATGTGAAAATTATATGAAGTTCCAATCTGTGTCCGTGAGTGAAGCTGTGCAGGACCGTGCCGCACTGTCCCCTCGGCATTGCCAGTGCTTGTGACAGGGACCATAGGACCCGTCAACGCCCAAATCACTTACCGGTCGCAGACAGAGTGGCTGCCCCTGCCCTGTCCTGTCCCTTCGTCGTCCTGGGACTTCGGTTCCACCCAGATCTCCCAGAGAAAGGGACACTCGTGCCGCTGGTCCGTGGGGACTCGGAGCTTACGAGGGACAGCAAAGAGGCTCGCCTCCGCTCTGACGGCCCCGCACCAGAGAAGTCTCTCCTTGCGCTGACATTCCCGACCTCTGGGGGGACTTGGGGGCTTCTGATGGGTCGCATGGCCTCCCCTGCCCCTCGTGACAACACGGTCAGGACATGTCAGAGCCCGGCCGGCGCCCGCCCAGCCACAGGGCTGCTGCTGCTCCGCGACATTCCTCTGCCTCCGCGCCGTCCTCCGCTCCACGTCTGGTCCCGTCTGGGTCAGTGAAACCCCGACTCTCCCCTTCCCCGGCCGGCTGCTGGGTGTCCTCCGCCGTGAGGATCCGGGAAGCTGACCGGGACCTGGAGCCACGAGGTCCCCGAGGCCAGCAAGCCCAATGCCCGCGAACTCTGCGTGTGGGACCTGAGTTCCTGGAGCGAGCGAGGCGGGTGGCCCCGGGAGCCCCAGTGCTGGAGGTGGCCGCGCGGAGGTGTCCCTGCCAGGCTGGCATCGTTGGGGGAGGCCGTGTGTCTCCGTGCCTGGCACAGGCGGTGGGTGACCCCACATTCCCGGGGCCTGAGCACCAAAGCTCTCTTGTCACGTCGCTGCTGGGAGGCCCGGCCGGGGCATCGGCACTCGCCCCATGGCTCAGCCCTGTCCGGGGTCCCCGCTGTCCTCCCGTGGGACAGGCCACCCCGGTGGCCGCCACAGGGCAGGCGCGACAGCCGCGCTGGCAGCAGGAAGACGTCAGGCTCGCTCCGGCCTTCTCTCTGGGGCGGATGCCCAGCCCAGAAGCCCCCCCCGGACGTCCTCAACACCCCTGGCCCCCCGGCAGGGCCTGTGCCCGGTGCCCGCCCGCAGGCTCCGGCCCCCCAGACCAGGCTGGTGCTGCAGGACGACGGCCGTCGCCTCCTGGGAGCGACACAGGAGAAGGGCCGCCAGGATGTTTCTGGCCCAGCGAGAGGACGGCCTGTCCATCCTCTGTCGGCGGGTCGTGCCCTGGAGAAGGTGCAGGAGGAGCAGCCAGCGGGGAGGGGGGAGCGGGGCCGTGCGTGGGTCAGACCCGCGGGGAGGACGCAGCTCGCTGTGCGGCCGGGACACGTGGGCCACAGAGCTGGGAGCCCCAGGCGACCCCCTCCAAGGCCGGGATGGCGAGGTCACCCCGCAGGTGATGTCCACACGATGGCTGGCCGCTCACCTGTCCGCAGGCCCGAGGGGCAGGGAGGGTTGGGCCTCCTTCCCCCCCACCTCCCCTGTCCCCTCCCAGGTCACCCAAGTAGGAGTCGCGGCGCTTGGGACGGGGAAGCCCCTACCGGCGTGTGGCTGCCGGAGGTTGCTGGAGTCGCTCACCCACAAGGCTGTCCCACGCCCCGTCGTCTGGCTTTCAGAGCAGGCGTCCCCTGCCCCCAGCAGTGTCCCCTGCTCCGGGGCTCCCCGCCGCACCCACACCTCCTCTCGGGGGCCCCTCTCTGGCAGGACACCGGGCAGTGGTCGGGGGGGGGGACCTTGAACGCGGGACCTTGAACGCGCTCCTTGGTCACTGCCCGGTCAGCCTCTCCCTGGTCCTCCCGGTCCTCCTGGTCCTGGCCCTCTGCTCAAGGCCGGCGGCTCCTGAACTCTTTCTTTTCTGGTTTCTAAAACGGGGCTTTTGTTTCGAAGTCTAGAACGGTTTAACGGTTTAACCTGGAGGACTTACCCGCATAAGTTCCTTGAAGGCAGATTAGCTTGGAGGATAGGTCAGCGGGGACGGATTTTACTGGAAGAGGAGCCCCACCGGCCCCCGCGCTCCTGGGACGGGTGATTGTTCGACGGGACGACACCTGCTCATGCACCGCACGGGACCAACTGTTTACAGCTGGGACACTCCTGCCTGGAACTCCTTCCTGGGCCCGTCCCCTCTTCTGGAGTGCCCGAGGGGACCGCGGGAGCGGACGTTCGATCCGGCTTCTCCGGGACCTGTTGGCCACGAGTCTGGGTCTGTCTGTAACGAATGCGCCGGTGCCAGCCGCGACGTTGAGCCCCACCGGTCTCTTGTGTTAAAAGCCCCTGATTTTAATTCCCGAAGCTTTTACAGGGAATGGGTAGCAGGGCACCCTGTCGGGCTCCTAATTATGGCAGTTCGTGACTCAGAATCTCAACTTGGTCATTTCTGGGGCCACTCTTCCCCGCGTCCCCCCCAGAAGAGTTGGGGCAGGGGTGCTGATGTGAGGCATCGAATTACAACCCTTGCTGGGGGGGGGTAGGAATATTAATGGTGTTTGCAGTAGTGGGGGGGTGGGTAAAACACGTTTCATTAAAACCAGGAGAAATCACCTCCTCATCCCCACGCGCTCACTTGACCGTGTTCTGGTCACTAAAGCTCACGTGCGTTCATTTACTTATGGTAAAACAAGACAAGATCAAGCGGCTGTGCCCCCACACAAACACACCCCAAAAGAAAACCCAGTGTGTGTGCAGGAGGCCGGCCGGCCTCAGCCCCGTAAGGACCATTCCTGGGACCGACAGGATCCCGACACGCTTCTCGGAGCCACCGCGGCCAGCCGTGTCCCCCGGGCGCTGTGTGCCCCGCCAGTCCCTCTGCTGAAAAAACCCGTCAAAGAAACTTCTCCACTTGGGGATCCCCGATGCCAGCCTCACTGCCTTGGTTTACCCCAGATAACAGCTGCGTGCGGTTCTCCAGAAGGGAGTTTTGTTGTTCCTATTCTGATGAGCAAAGAGGCCAGGGGAGGAAACCCCTTGGTCCCCTGCAGTGTCCCCCCCCGGGCTGCGTCTCCTCCAGCCCGCGAGGACGCCCTTCCCCTCTCTCTCCCTCTCTGTCCCCGACCCACAGTGCCTCAGGGGTCCACGCGGGGCTCGCTCACCCCGCTTTCTCCTCGGAGGCTCAAGCCTGTTTGTGCAGCCCCTGAGATGCCCGTCGGCTCCCCGCTGGGCCGGTCGGCTCCTGGGAGCTTCCTAAGGGCTTCGCTCCGGCCTGCGACTCGGGACCCTGGTCGTACCCTCGCTTGCTCCGCCGCCCCTCACGGCTGCTGCCACCGCCCGCGGTCAGGCCCTTCTCTCCCTGGGTTCGGCCTTCGCGAGTCTCCCGCCGCCTTCCCTGTCCCTGGGCCAGGGTCCCCGCGCCGGCACAGATGCAGCACCGTCACCACCGCCCCCCACACCCCCGGTCGTCTGCAGTGTAATCTCTCTCTGCGCCTCCCTCGCTCGTGATGAGCCGGGTGACTACTCAGGACCCTCTCTGAGAGCCTTACCCTAAGCACAGCTGCAAGGCTCCTCTGGCCGCATAAGGGAACATTCACGGGTTCCCGGGATTAGGACCTGGATATTCTGGGGTCCCTACTGAGCCTCTCACACCCTCCCTGCAGCCCCAGTGAGCTTCTGAACATGCCGCTGCCACTGCAGAAAGGTCCTTTCAGGGTCTGGCTCTAGGCACCTTTTAAACCACGTCTCCCACCACTACTTCCTCCTTCCTTCTTCACCCCCTAACACCCAGGGCCCAGCCGCCCATGAATATACTTTATGGTCTAGCCATACCACTGGCTTGGGGTCCTCCCAACATGGCCCTGCATGTACAGGTGCTCAGGTTGCACACTGAGTAAGCCGCTGCTTATTCAGGAGGTTCACATCATGGACGTATACTAATTTACACAGACCAGAGGCCTTCCCACCAAAACTTCCCTCCCCTGTGAACCTTCACAGGTACACACTCAGGGAAGCTCACAATAAAATCCCTGACTTTTAAATTATGTAATGGTGGTGTCTTTTCTAATTCATACATAGGCATTGGACAGCTACGGGCAGCCCTGCCCCCAAACGCGCAGCAGTTTTATCCCTGCCTTTGCACTTGCTGTACCCTTCAGCTTGAGCACTGTCTCACTTTTCCCCTTGCTCGACTGCCTTTCAGTTCCGGGCTGAGACGTATGGCCCCTCAGAGGCCCTGCGTGCCGCCATCTGAGGGGGCTGCCCCTTTCTTTGTGCATTGCCCAGGTATTGGTCTTTACTGGGTTAAACCAGATGAGAGCTGCCCCTCCCCCAGCAGGGACTGTGCCTTCACACCCCCTGCACTTAGCAGTGGCTCTTACAAAGCCGTAGAGCTACCCGTTGGAGGACGGCTGTAGGAATTCTTCCTCTTGGCAAGCTCACAAAGTAACAGATTTCTAACTGCCCTAATTATCTTCCGTTCTCTCCTATTCAACCAGTTCTCAGAGCCCTAATATCTCATGAATACTTTTTAATGGACTCATTTATAAAATCATTCTCTTCTTTAATAAGTCAGGGGTAACTTGCCACGTCCTTTATTAATGGCCTCTTTCAAAATGCCTTCTTGGCACCTCTTTTGATTTTGAAAGGCCCTAAATGGTTTTTCTGAGTTTGAACAGACCAATTTATCCCTTTGAGTTGTACCAATCGGGAATGAGAACATTCTAAATGAGTCATAATATCTATATTGCAGTTTTCCTCCAAATGTTTTAGTATCTGTGCTATTTTTGTCCTGAAATGTGGAGTCTGCAGAGGAGGGTCCCCTGTCAAGCGACCGTGGCTCCCGGGGGTCTTCAGGACTTCATATATTCATGGTGCATGTTCGCTGCCCCTCTCTGGGCCCCTCACATCAGCTCCCTCCCTGGAGCTGCCTCTGTGGGAGGAGTAGACTTGCCTCTGTCCCCCAGGCTTCAGGCTTGGCTATTGGACTTACTTTGGTCAATGGCGTGTGAGCCAACAGGACATTCGGCCTATCCCAGCAGAAGCTTTCAGAACTGATGAGTTTCTTCCAGCTCTTTTCCTTCCCCTGATTTCCCAGAAAGTGGCCCATCCCAGACTAGAGCTGCCCTTGGGCTTGTCTCCCTAGAATGATGAAGGCACTTGGACCAGAGCCACAGTCAGGTCAACATGTAGCACGATTAGACACAAAAGTGCATATGTCAGGATTCCCGCAGTTCTGGAGGTGTCCATTGCTGCGGCCTACCGTGGCAGAACCTGACTGATACATGCACTTATCGTCCTGGAGAGTAGATGCAGATTCATGTGTTTGAAACTCTGCGGAGATATTCTCCCTAGACCTTGGGATCCTGGGATCCCCGCTCGCTTTCTTTTATCCATTCTGATACCCTGTGTCTTTTGATTGGGGCATTTAGCCCATTAACATTCAGGGTAACTATTGAGAGATATGAATTTAGTGCCATTGTATTGCCTGTAAGGTGACTGTTACTGTATATGGTCTCTGTTCCTTTCTGATCTACTACTTTTAGGCTCTTTCTTTGCTTAGAGGACCCCTTTCCATATTTCCTGTAGAGCTGGTTTGGTGTTTGCAAATTCTTTCAGTTTTTGTTTGTCCTGGAAGCTTTTAATCTCTCCTTCTATTTTCAATGATAGCCTAGCTGGATATAGTATTCTTGGCTGCATGTTTTTCTCGTTTAGTGCTCTGAATATATCATGCCAGCTCTTTTTGGCCTGCCAGGTCTCTGGATAAGTCTGCTGCCAATCTAATATTTTTACCATTGTATGTTACAGACTTCTTTTCCCGGGCTGCTTTCAGGATTTTCTCTTTGTCACTGAGACTTGTAAATTTTACTATTAGGTGACGGGGTGTGGGCCTATTCTTATTGATTTTGAGGGGGGTTCTCTGCACCTCCTGGATTTTGATGCTTGTTCCCTTTGCCATATTAGGGAAATTCTCCCCAATAATTCTCTCCAGTATACCTTCTGCTCCCCTCTCTCTTTCTTCTTCTTCTGGAATCCCAATTATTCTAATGTTGTTTCATCTTATAGTGTCACTTATCTTTCGAATTCTGCCCTCATGGTCCAGTAGCTGTTTGTCCCTCTTTTGCTCAGCTTCTTTATTCTCCATCATTTGGTCTTCTATATCACTAATTCTTTCTTCTGCCTCATTTATCCTAGCAGTGAGAGCCTCCATTTTTTATTGCACCTCATTAATAGCTTTTTAAATTTCAACTTGGTTAGATTTTAGTTCTTTTATTTCTCCAGAAAAGGCTTTATATCTCCCGAGAGGATTTCTCTAATATCTTCCATGCCTTTTTTGAGCCCAGCTAGAACCTTGAGAATCGTCATTCTGAACTCTAGATCTGACATATTACCAAGGTCTGTATTGACTAGGTCCCTAGCCTTCAGTACTGCCTCTTGTTCTTTTTTTGTGGTGAATTTTTCTGTCTTGTCATTTTGTCCAGATAAGAGTATATGAAGGAGCAAGTAAAATACTAAAAGGGTGGCAACAACCCCAGGAAAATATGCTTTAACCAAATCAGAAGAGATCCCAATTCGTGAGGGGGGAGAAAGAGTTTCAGAAAGAAAAAAAAAAAAAAAAAAAGAAAACGAATAAAGAAAAATTATAAAAAAGAAAAAATAATATATATATATATTAGATAAACTAGTTAAAAAACGTTTAAAAAAAAGAAAAGGGTAAAAGTTTAAAAAGATATAGCAGAAGAAGAGAGGAAAAAAATGAAAAAAAATTAAATTATCTGCAAGACTAAAGAATCATGGGGAGAAAGCCATGAGTTCCATGCTTTGCTTTCTCCTCCTCTGGAATTCCGCTCCTCTCCTTGGTATTGAAACCGCACTCCTTGGTAGATGAACTTGGTCTCGGCTGGATTTCTTGTTGATCTTCTGGGGAGGGGCCTGTTGTAGTGATTCTCAAGTGTCTTTGCCCCAGGCGGAATTACACCGCCCTTACCCGGGGCCGGGGTGAGTAATCCGCTCGGGTTTGCTTTCAGGAGCTTTTGTTCCCTGAGCGCTTTCCGTAGAGTTCCGGAGGACGGGAGTGAAAATGGCGGCCTCCTGGTCTCCGGCCCGGAGGAGCCGAGAGCCCAGGGCCCCACTCCTCAGTGCGCCCTCAGAGAACAGCGCCCAGTTACTCCCGTCTGCCTGACCTCCGGCCGCGCTCCGAGCTCACCGAGCCTGCGACCGGTTCAAGGTAACACCGAGCTGCGAGCTTACTGTCGGCTCTGTCTCTGTAGCCGGCTTTCCGTTCCAATACCTGTAAACTCTGCGACACTCAGACACCCCCGATCCTTCTGTGACCCTGCGGGACCTGAGGCCACGCTGACCCCGCGTGGGCTTCGCCCCGGTTTAGTCTCTGGAGCGATGTCCCTCCATGGAGCAGACTTTTAAATTCCCGATTTTGTGCACCGTTGCTCCGCCGCTTGCCGGGAGCCGGTCCCTCCCCCCGGGGTCTATCTTCCCGTCGCTTTGGATTCACGTCTCTGCCGGTCCTACCTTTCAGAAAGTGGTTGTTTTTCTGTTTCCAGAATTGCTGTTCTTCTTCTCTTTGATCTGCCGATGGATTTTCAGGTGTTTGCAATCTTTAGATAAGCTATAGCTGATCTCCTGCTGCCTGAAGTAGTCTCAGCTGCTACTTCTCCGCCATCTTGACTCACCCCTCTCACCCCCCACCCCTGCTCGCTTTCTGAAAGAAGTCCGCCTTGAAAAAGATGCATGAAACCTCCAAAACGCCATTTCCTGTCAGATCATGTCACCGTCTCCAGCTTTGGCGTCCTTGCCCTCCATTACTATAGCAACACACAGCCTGGGACAGGAAAGGCACAGCTGTTTCTGGACTGCCAGTTCTCTGTGGATAAGTCTATGCCTATTCTTATTATGGATAAGAATTTTCACTTCCTTCTCTGACCTCGGAAACCTCACCGTATCTTCTGTAGCTTTACTATCTGTGGCGAAGATGATAGTAAAATGTCCTAAGACATAAGGGAGTGGAGACCAGGGACTCTGCTTATTTATGAGGAAACGTTGTGGGGGCCTGCGCTTGCTGGAGGCAAAGGGTAGAGAAGGTTGCTCAGAGAAGGTTTGATTCCAAGGAGCTCGCATATATGTGGGGCTCTAGAGAGCTCCCCCAGATCCGCACAGAGCAACAGCTTCTGGGTAGCACTTGTTGGACGTGTGACTTGAGAGGGGGTCTGCCCTGAGTGTCACTAGAATTGCTCACAACTTGGGACCAGCAGCCCCAGGTGCTCTGATAGATGTATTTTGAGGTTGTTGAATCTAAACCAGGACAAACCACTTCTATTTCTGTCGGGAAGGATCTGGCAAGGGCCTCCTTTTCTCCTTACACAGGAGACTTCGTTTTTGGTGTCGACTTGCATCACCCAAGAGATATACCCAGACTTTTTAAAAGAGAAGTTTCAACACTGGGCTTTGGAAAGAAATGCCCTAATAACATTCTGTGCTCACCCCTGACTCAAAATAAAACCAGGGCAGATGGGAGCGATGACTGCTGCTGCATGTGTGCACCCTGGGCCACAGATCTTGGGTTGGAGGCAGCAGGGGAGGAGCAAAGCAATGTGGGCCCACAGGCTAGGTGTACCATTGGGTTCTCAAGAGAAAGAGAGCCAACAGGAGATTCTCTGTGTTACAGAAGAGCAACAAGCTCATGCAGTTGTGGGGACTGAGCTGGTCTGGGATCTGCTGTGTGCAAACCGGAGACCCAGGACAGCTGGTGGTATAATTCAGTCCCAGTCCGAAGGCCCGAGAACCAAGGGGGCTTATGGTGGGAATCAGAAGATGAGAAATCCCAGCCCAACAGTGAGGCCAAAGGAAAGGGGGAAGGGTAAATCCTTCCTTCCTCCCCCTTTGGTTCTAGTCAGTCCTTCAGGGACTAGAGGGTGCTCCCTACCGGGCGAGGGAGGTCTTCTTTGCTCTGATTCAAATGTGAATCTTCTCCAGAAACACCGGTACAGATACACCCAGAAGTAATCAGTTTGGACACTAGTCAGGTTAGCACATAAAATTAATCCTCACTGGAGGGAAGGCCGATGCGGACACAAGCGTGACCCTGGGGAGTGCGCAGGCGAGGTGATACCAGGAGCCGGGAAGGACATGGGGGTTGAGCCGGACCTGCCTGGAGTGCTGGGAGAGAAACCACGGCAGACTTCCTGAGGCCAGCTTTGCACCGGACAAATGTACTGGGTGATGTAGGAAAGACGTTAGGGTTCAAAGCTGACAGCCAGGAAAGAATTCTTGAGACATCTCTGGTGTAAAGAGGGGATTTTATCCAAGCACGGGGACAGGACCCGTGGGCAGAAAGAGCCGTCCTGGGGTCATGAGCAGTGGCCGGTCACATACTTTTAAGTTGGGAGGGGGTTAGGGAGAGCCTAAGTCTCTAAGGGATTTTGGAAGCGAGGTTTCCTGGACCTGGAGGGCGATCGCTGTTGTCAGGAAAAGGCCATTTATTACCGTCCACAAAACCTCGTCACGAGACCCTTCTGATGTATGTCCGCGGGCCATATGCTGGGGGACGGTTGCCGACACCATCTTGGGGGCCTTAGAGATGAAGGAAGTTTCCAGAACTTTCATACGTTGCGGTAGACTTACAGGGTGCTGGGGGTGGGGTGGTTTGGGCTAGGACTGCCTTTTGCCCTCAGCAAAGTGTCAACGTCCAGGCAGCTGAGTCCCCCGAGGAGGGTCGCTCTGCCTGTCTCGAGGACTTGTCACTGCTGGTAGGAAGGACATTTAATGATTTTTCTTCTGCCTTTTTCCTCACATCACTGGGGGGGGGGGGGCTGTGACTTGTGAGCTCTGCGCGCCCCCAGCTGTCCCCAGAGCGCTGGGAGCAGAGGTCTGCCAGAACAATCCATTCCTGCCTCCCCTGCGGGCCGCCCCGTCTTTGTGCACCGCGTGGGGTGGCCCTTCCCCGGCCGCCAGAGACGCCAGGGAGCCGCAGCCTCAGCACCCCTCCAGTCAGAGAGCCCCTGGCGTCTCCCACCGCCGAGCTCCGTCCCACAGCCTCACTCCCGGCTGCCGGCGCGCACTTCCCTCCAGGGACAGACGGAGATTAGATGGCGTCGAGTGCGCTAGAACCGTCGGGCGTTTTCCTCACGGGACTCCGGCAGCCGCGATCACCTCCCCGTGGCCACGAACAAAACCGGAAGCCGCCGATGGGGGTTCGGTCTCCGTCTAGGTCTCGGGCCAAGCCCGGAGCGTCCCCTCCAGGGAGGAGCGTCCCGCGTCCTCACAAACGGGAGGCCTCCGCCGCGAACGGACGGGCGCCGTCACTGCCGGAGGGATCCCGAGGGGTTTTGTCCTCGTTCCCGCCCTGCTCCCGGCGGGTCCGTCTGGTGTTTTCCCTGCGGGGTCTGTCTGCGGGGAGCGCGCGGCCCAGCGTCCAGGAGCCCCGAGCGCCCGGAGCGGGCAGCGCGTCCCGGTGACGAGCCCGAGCGGAGCTTCTTGTCCCCGTCCGCGGGCAGCAGGGGCCGGTTGGTCGGTTCTGTGACCGCTCCGGAGAGGCCGCGGCTGGGGCTCCGCCTGGTGCAGACGCGGCGGCTCCTCTCCGGGGCTCCCCAGGCTCCTGAGTCTGGCGGAGGAGACGCCGCCCCGGCAGCGGCGCGGCCGGAACTGGAAGGAGTCCGCGCGGCCCGGGCTCCGGACTTGCGGCAAGTGAGGCGTTCCGCGAACTGAGCGACTGAGGTAGAGGCGCGCGCGCGTATGTCTGCGTGCGCGTGCGTATGTCTGTGCGTGCGTACTCGTGCCCGTGTGCGTGCGTGCGCGTGCCAGAGCGACGGGGCGGAGACCAGAGGAGGGCGGGGCGGCCGGCCTCGGCGTGCGCGTTCTCGTCGTCTCGGGGGTTTTCCCGACGGACACGCGACGCGAAGGTGTCCGGGAGCCGCGGCGCACGACGTACACGGGCTCTAGGTACAAAACCGGAGACTTGAGCAGGAAGGGACCTGCGGGGCCGGAGCCGGTTCCCAGCCACGTTCCGGCTCCTTCGCCCGAGCGCTAACCGGGGCCGCCCCGTCCGGAGAGACACCCCCGCCGCCGCTCAGAGGCAGACGCGGCGCCCGCGGGGGCCGCCGACCCCAGGCCCCGACCCCAGGCCCCGTCGGGACGCCCGGCCGCTGCGCCCTCGCGGCCCCGGTTCTCCCGCTGGTTGTGCGGAGCCGCCGCGGGTCCCTTCGCGTGTCTCCCCCGCCACGCCAGGCGCGTCCCCGTCGCCCGTGTGACAAGGCCCACGGCGTGGGTTCTGGCACGTCCTGCCTCGCCAGGCCTGTGCGCAGGGCGGCCGCGCCGTCCACTTGCGGAGCTTGCGGGGCAGCCTGTGCGGAAGCCGCGGGACCCCGCCGTCGGCCGGGCAGCAGCGCCCTTGTCTGCCCGGTCCGACGTGGGCAGGTGCGGGTGAGCCGGGAGTGGCGCCCCCCGGGCCCGCCGAGGACTTCGGACGCCAGGACGGGACCCGCGTCCTCGAACCGGGCGGACAGCTGCTGTCCATGAGTCCGTGGAGACGCCGCCGACCTGCGGCGAGTGTAACGTCGGGTCGGTAAGGCCCGTGTCTCCGTGCGCGGACATCGCCTCCGGCAAGTAGTGGCCGGGTCTGTCCGCGCCGGACTCCGCCCGTCCCTTTATACGCGGCCCTCGCTCGCGGCCCTCGCTCCTCGGCGCTGTCGCTGCACACTGGTTTGCATGGACACTGTCACCTACACGGCGTCGAACGGCACGAGATGCCCGGTTTTATCCCGCGTATTGTGAAATGGGCCCACGTCGTCGACGATGTCATCGCTCCTCCGGGCCGCCGGTAGTGTTCCTTGTACGGCCAGAGCCCAGCTCGTTTTTCCTTCCACTCGCTTGGGTCGCTTCCAGTTCGGGGCGACGAGGAGCAAAGATCGCACGACCGCTCGTGCAGGGATCTGTGTAGGGACGCAGGCGACCTTCTCTGCTGGAGGACACGGGAACCGACGGGCTGCAAGCAGCAGCACACTGACGTCCAAGGACGATGCCGGCCGCTTCCCATCCCGTCTCCACCCCTGGCGGACGGGAGTTCCAGCTTCTCGGCATCTGTGCCAGCACGTGGTGGTTGTAGCCGTTCAGTGGGCGCTAGTGGTGGCTCCCCATAGCTTTAATCTGCACGCCAGTAGTGATTAATGATGTTGAGCGTGTTTTCACTGGTCTTTCTTAAAAAATGTTTAAATTTATTTAAGTAATCTCTACACCCACCGTAGGGCTTGAACTCACAACCCGGACACTGAGTTGCTTGCTCTACTGACTGAGACAGGGTTGTCTTATGTGTTGTCTTTGATGAAGTTCAAGTCTTTTTTTTTTTTTTTTAGGTTTTATTTATTTATTTGACAGAGAGTGAGCCCAAGCAGGGGGAGCAGCAGAGACAGACGGAGAAGCAGGGAGTCAGATGAGGGATTCGATCCCAGGACCTTGGGATCATGACCTGAGCCAAAGGTGGATGAATGGACTGAGCCACCCAGGCGCCCCAAAGTCTTCTACCCATTTTTAAGAAGTGGGTTGTTTGCTTATTACTGAATGTTGAGTGTTCTCTACACATTCTGGATACAAGTACTTTGTAAACATATGCTCTGTGAATATTTTCTTTTTAGTCTGTGGAATATTTTTTATTTTTTGTTAAGGGCCTTCTGAAGAACAGAAGATTTTTAATTTTGATAGTGTAATTTATCCATTTTATTCTCTTACGGCTCATGCATTTGGGGTATACTTAAGAAATTTCTGCCTGATATTAGGTCATCAAGGTTTTTTGCTTGTTTTCTTTTTTCCTTTTTTTTAAAAAAAGATTTAATCATTTTATTTATTATTTTTTTTAAAAAGATTTTTATTTATTTATTCGAAAGACAGTGAGAGAGAGAGAGAGCATGAGCAGGAGGAGGGGGAAAAGCAGACTTTTCCTGCTGAGCAGGGAGCCTGACTCAGGGCTCAGTGCAGGACCCTGAGATCATGACCTGAGGCTTTAACCCCGAGCCACCCAGGCGCCCCCCGCCCCCCGCACTGTTTTCTGTCGTGGCTGCAACATCCACATTCCCGCCAGCAGTGCACACAGGGTTCCCTTTTCTCCACACCCTTACCGGCACTTGTTACTGTTTGTCTTTGATGAGAGACATTCTAACACCTTGAGGTGACATCTCATTATGATTCTGAATTGCATCTCCCAGATGACTAGTAACAACGTGAAGATAACTTCTTCGTGCGCCTGTTCGGCAGCTGTATGTCTTCCCTGGAAAAATGTCATTTCTGATTATCTGCCCATTTTCTTCCCGTTTCTTGTTAATAGTTTTTTTCTTTTTAATCACCATTGGAAAATTTTCAGCTATTGAATCTCCAAAAATGTAATATTTTTCCTGTACCTTCCTCCACTTTGGGGACTATAATTACATGTATTATTAGTCACTTGAATTTGTCCCACAACTTACTGAAGCACTATTCATTCTTTAAAATTCTTTTTTCCTCTGTGTGTTTCATTTTGGATAATTTCTCTTGCTAAGTCTTCAAGGTGTATCCTGTTTTTCTACTACCTCTAATCTGCCATTAACGCATCCATTGAATTTTTCATCTTAGACATTATAGTTTTCATATCTAGGATTTTTAAAAAATATATCCCATCTCTCTGCTTGACTTTTTGAACTTACAGAATACAACTATAACGACTGTTTTAATGTCTTTGATAAATGTAGCATCTTTGTCAGTTCTGGGTAATTTTCCTTTTCTTTTTTTAAAAGTCTGCTTTTTTTTTCCTTCAAGATTTTATTTATTTATTTGACAGAGAAAGAGAGATCACAAGCAGACAGAGAGAGAGGGGAAAGCAGGCTCCCAGCAGAGTAGAGAGCCTGATGCGGGGCTCGATCCCAGGACCCTGGGATCATGACTTGAGCCGAGGACAGAGGCTCAAACCACCAAGCCACCCAGGCACCCCCAAAACTCTGCTGTTTTTAAAATTTAAATATAATTAACACACAATGTTATATTCATTTGCATCATTTTTAAAAAAGATTTTATTTATTTTAGAGAGAGAGAGAGAGATCACAAGTAGGCAGAGAGAGAGAGGAGGAAGCAGGCTCCCCGCTGAGCAGAGAGCCCGATGCAGGGCTCGATCCCAGGACCCTGAGATCATGACCCGAGCCGAAGGCAGAGGCTTTAACCCACTGAGCCACCCAGGTGCCCCCATTTGCATCATTTTTGATCGATTACCTTTTCTCATCCTCTGGGTCCTATTTTCCTACTGATTTTTGTGATCTTTGTTTTGAAATCTTTGATTAGATGCAAGATAGTATAAATTTTACATTATTGAGTGTTGGATATTTTTATATTCCTGTATTTTTTACTTTTGTTCTGCTATGCAGCTAAGAAACTTGGAAACAGTTTGATCCTTTAGGGTCTTGCTTTTAAGATTTATTAAGTGGAACCAGAGCAGTGTTCCGTCCAGGATGAGGCAAGACCTTCTTGAACTCCCTGCCCAGTGCCCTCTAGATGATGAATTTTTTCCAGTCTACTAGCGGAACAGGCCCTATTCCTGTGCCTGCGTCAGCGTGAGACTCCGCTCACTCTGGTCCTTTCGGTGGTTCCTTTCCCTGGCCGTGGGTAATTTTCCTCACACTGATGGACTTGTCAATATTTGACTGAATTCTCTAGGGGAACCTTCTGTGGGTCTCTGTGTAGCTCTCTCCTCTCCTGTACTCTGTTTTGCAAACTGTATCTTCATCTCATTACACTCTTAAGTGGATCTATTTTTAAAGCAGCATGATGAGAAAAGCATTAGGCACAACACACACTTCATATATCAGAGGTCGGGATAAAATAACCATAGGACAGACAGAATCTTGGGTTTGACCCATCCTACTAGCTCAAGATCTGTGTTGAGCTGAATGGGCGTCAGCCTCTGCCCTGACATGACCAGGAGGCTGGGGATTAACCTTTGCTGTTGCCGGTGGCAGGAGTTACCACATAAGAGTTCAGAGTGGAAGCCCCCTCTTCCCTCACTACACAATGCAAAGGTTGAGGTCTCAGCCGTATGGCTGAACGGGATTGATGGCCTCAAGCACTGAGCTCCCATTAGTTTTTGTGCAGCTCTGTAGGAAGAGGACTCCTTTTTAAAAAACTCTATCCTGCAGGGGATCCGTCTTGGAAAAGTTAATTTTTTAATTAAGTTTAAAAATTTAAACTAAAAAGACAACAAAATAAAACCAAATCTGTGCAAAATAAACATTAGAGTGAAATGGTTAAGAAATAACACGTGCAAAGAACCTGAGCATTAGTTGACATCATATGAGTCAGCGTTGAGATGTTTGCCAAAAAAAAAAAAAAAAAACAAAAAGGCTAACGTGACCTCGGGTTCAGTTAAAAGGAATATAATGTCTAGGGCAAAGGAGGTGACATTTCCTCCACTCTGGCTGCCTGTGAAGAGGGCAAGAGACTTGATGATACCATTGATCTGCTCACCAAAGTCAGAATCCCTTTCCTTTATACTTTTTGAGTTAATAGATAACTGATGTCTGTAATTCAAAGCTGGTTTTGGCTGGATATGCTATAGCTCACTAATGCATCCTTCTCAAGGAAAATCATTTCTCCCCACTATGGGCATATACGTCTTTCCTTCCCAGACTGTGATCTCATGAGACTAGACTCATTGCCTGACCCATAGTATGGAATATAAATACATATCGAACGATGCATGAAAAATGAAATTCTCTATACATAGGACCAGCCTTGCCCGTTGTCCTTCATTTAGGGATAATAGGAGAAATGAAGAAAGGACCATCAGAGTCTAATAATGTACTAGAATTTTTGGTGTGTATTAAAACCCAGATTCTCAGGTTTCACTGCCCAGAGATGCACCTTTGGTAGCTCTAGGGTGGGGCTCTGGAATGCTTTGAACCAGAATTCTAGAATATTCTAACACTGGTGATCTGCAGGCTACTTTGAGAAACTGATGTAGAGAACCGAGGACTGCTAAAATACATACATGGGATTTCCCCAAATGTGGAAGGTAAGTTTTGCAGCCACTGGCCAAATTACCTGGCTCTTGATGTGTTTTTAAATGATGTGAGGCAAAATCATTCTTCCAGGATATTGTAAGGATTCGGCCCAGCTCAGTGCAGTCCCATTCCCGGGACAGTAGCTGTTCTCAGATGGCCCTTTGAAGTCCTGCTTTTTTCATGGCTCAGAAATTTCTCCCTGGCATTCCCTCGTTCTCCTTAACACGACATATTCTCTTTCCTACCAAACAGGTTAGTCTGCTAGTCTGGCTTGGATCTTTGCTCCAAGTGTGATGATGAGAGAGAGAGAAAGAGATAGGGAAAGAGAGAAATGCAGGAGAGAGAGAGAGAAATCATCAATCACAGATGGCCCTTTAATTCCTTAGAGAATTAATTCAGTTCTTCTGGACTGATCTCCTAAGAACTTTTGAAAACATTTCCTTTTGGTTCAAAAGAAAATCTATGCACTTAATCATTTGCACAGCAGGAAGGCTCCCAGCAGACAAGAACGCTGGGACCAAAAATGATATTGGAACAAGAGAAACGTATTTTCAATCCCATAAGCCACATGGAAGTTATGCAGAAATTAGGACTTTTTAAAAGGAAATATTCAGGTTTTTAAAAATCTTATTTATTATACAATATTTAGACAAAATAGAAAAACACAAAGATGACAATAAATGTTACTATTTATAATTCAATAACCCAGCTATAACTGTGGCCATAGTTTCTATGCTTATACAGATGTGCATCTTTTTTTCTTAGAAGAGAGAAAGTACTTGCACATAAGCAGAGGGAAGGGGCAGAGGGAGAAGGAAAGAGGGGGTCTCTTTCTTTTTTTAAAAGATTTTATTTATTTATTTGACAGACAGAGATCACAAGTAGGCAGAGAGGCAAAGACAGGAGGAAGCAGGCTCCTCGCTGAGCAGAGAGCCCGATGCGGGGCTCGATCCCAGGACCCTGGGATCATGACCCGAGCCGAAGGCAGACGCTTTAACCCACTGAGCCACTCAGGCACCCATAAAGTGAGGATCTTAAGCGGACACCATGCTCAAGGGCTCCATCTCACAACCCTGAGATCTTGACCTGAGCCAAAATCAAGAGTCAGATAATCAACCGAACCAACCAGGTGCCCCCAAACATATACTTTTTAACTTAAAAAATTGGAATGATAATTTTGAGTCTATGTTTTTCACTTAAATTTATTATTAGCACTTTTTGCATATAATCAAATATTCTTCCCAAACCTAATTTTAATAACTGCATTATGTATAAAATACATAAAATATTTATGTATATTTATATGTTTATATTATGTTACACATAATATCTAAATAGCAGTTCTTCCCGTTTGATTCGTCTGTGTGTTTTCTTCACCTATTTTTTATTGGCAGGCAGCATTTTACATACTGACTTTAAGAACCAACTCATTTTGAAGGCTATCGACACTTTGTTTCCTTAGAAATCTTTTTTTTTTCAGTAGTTTGTCAGTTTCCTATTTTGTTTATGCATTATAAAGCAAGGAACTGACGATTTTTACATAGTCAAAATATGACTCTTCTAAAATGTCTTCTAACATGCTTTCACTTGGATATATCGGATCCTGAATAGAAAAAAAAAGCATTAGTAAAAAAAAAATTGTAGTTGAAATAAAATGTAGAGTTTAGTCAACAGAAATGTACCAATGTTAATTTCTCACTTTAAAATTTTTTCTATTTATTTGCGAGAAAGAGAGAGCGTGTGAGCGCGCAGGTGGGTGGGGCGGGGGTGGGGCAGAGGGAGAGGGGGAAGCAGGCTTCCAGCTGAGCAGGGAGCCTGACACGGGGCGTAATCCCAGGACCCCGAGATCACGACCTGAGCCAAAATCAGATGCTTAACCACAGAGCCACCCAGGCGTCCCAGTTTCTCACTTTTGACCAAAGCACCATGATAGTGTATGATGACGACCTTGGGGGGGAATGGGTGACGGGTATACGGAAACTCTTTGGATTGTCTTTGCCACTTTTCTACAAATCTAAAATTATTCCAAAGTACAAGTTCATTAAAAACAAAAAATTCAATACTTCAACTTCTTTATAACTTCTACTTCTTTTCATCACTTTAGATGCGAGAAGTTCTTGCTACGTGAGACCATGAGCATGTCCCTCCACAGTTTCCTTTAATGATTTCATGTGTCGAGCTTTAGAATGTTATTTCATTCTTGGGGTGTCTGAGCGGCTCAGGTGTTGAAGCATCCGACTCGGTTTCGGCTCCGGTCATGATCGCAGGGTGGAGGTTGGACCCTCCAGTGGGCTCCACGCTGGGCGCAGAGTCTGTTGGAGATTCCCTCCTCCTCTCCTTCCCTGTTTGGCTCTCCCCCTGCTCGGGTGCGCGCTCTCTCTCTCAAGTAAGTAAATTTTAAAGTCTTTTCAAAAAAACAATCTTATTTCACTCTTTTTTGTCTATCTGTAGTTTATTTTAGTGTTATGTAATAAATCAAGACCTGATTTGATGTTTTCTCATATATTGAACTGCTTTCTCTAAAACCATTCGCGTCATAATTATCCCTTACTATTGATTCCTTTATTATGTATAAAATTTGTATGTTCCAGACTTTTGCTATTGGTCAGCAGAGAGTAGCAGGAATTGGATTCACCCACTCACTTGAGAAACCAAAAATTTGGCAAAATATCAGACAAAATATAAGATGTGACTCTCAATAAGACAAGGAAGAATGATGATCCTTGAAGGATAAGAAACAATGAGATAAACCCTGTGCTGACCCCAGCTTGTAGTCTAAGGCAAGTTTCCAGGCCACGGTGCATTGAGGGGGAACCCATCGGGACCCCAACAGTCTCCCTGACTTGTTACAAGGCTGGGAATCCAGGGAGACCAAGATGTGTGGAGTTTTCGGGGCAAAGTAGTGGAGAGAAGAGAGTGCATGGGTAGAGGGTTGCTAGAGACTGGCAGAGGAACTCAGTCTCCAGTGAGTTCTGATCGATGTGTACGTGTAAGGAACTACCTAATATTGGGAAAGAATCCTCTGAGAATTTAGCTAGAGCAAACCTCAGTTCAGACAGGACCAGGAATAGTTCCTGTTCCCACGAGTTACAGAAGCATGGGTAGAGAGCTAAGAAGGGTTTTGCCTCAGGGGTGAGGAGAACAGAACAGAGAACATGTGAGATAAATAGATAACAAGTAGCAAATGAATCAAATTCTACCAGAACATTAATAACAGTAAATATAAACAGTAGAAACACCAATTAAATAAAAGTCATGTTAAAAGGCAGAATGGGGGCGCCTGGGTGGCTCAGTGGGTTAAGCCACTGCCTTCGGCTCAGGTCATGATCTCAGGGTCCTGGGATCGAGTCCCACATCGGGCTCTCTGCTCAGCAGGGAGCCTGCTTCCTCCTCTCTCTCTGCCTGCCTCTCTGCCTACTTGTGATCTCTCTCTGTCAAATAAATAAATAAAATCTTTAAAAAAAAAAAAAAGGCAGAATGGTCAGATTGCACAAAAAATCATAATCTATTTGTTCTACCTACCTAAATGGTGGCCAAATTTAGAGACCAAAGAGACCAAATTTAATATAAAGACACAAATAGGTTAAAAGTAAAAGAAGGAAAGAAATAGTTCATGCCAACTCCAATTAAAAAACCCCAGCATAATTATATTGGTATAAAACAAAGTAGATTTCAGAGCAAAGCATATTACTAAAGATAAAAAGGTCATTTCATAATGACTAAGAGTTCAGTGACTAGGACACGACAATCCTAAGCACCATGCAAAAACAAACAGCAATGCAGGCAGAAATAGCTATAACCACAATGCTCAACCTCTCAATAACTGATAAACGAGTAGACAGAAAATCAGTAAGAATGTACAAGAACTTGGAAAACACTATCAATCAACTTGACTTAACTAATATTTATAGAATACTCAACCCAACGACAGTGTTGAGAAGAAAAAACTCTCTTCTACCCTCTTGGGTTCTGTGGCCGACCTAAGAATTAAACTGACATAAGAAAGATTAACAGGAAAAAAGTACACAGACGTAATTACTACTCTTACATGTAGACAGGAGTCTGCGGATGGAAACTAGAGACCTGGGAAAGCTGCGGGCCCCCAAGCTTACGTACCTTTCTACACCAGGAACGACAAATTGAGAGAGAACATAACAAGGCGAAGGGGCTCGGGCCAGGGGCAGTAAGTTGTGGGACAAGTGACAGGAAGTAGATGGAAAACTGGTAGAAGATAAGAGTTATTTTATTAAGTTCGTACAGGTCTCTGGTGATAAGAATTCTCTTCATGATACATGGAAGGTACCTTTCTCGTGGGAAATTTTATGATCTGTTTTTATGTAAAAAGGAGAATGTCAGAGAGCCCTTGTCATCTGCAGTTTCTCAAGTGCCTTTAGCCTAAAATAATCAATTGGCCAGAATGGCATGTTTGGAGATGGCATGTTCTGGACCCTTGCAATAATAAAATACACATTATTTTTAGGATAAACCATGTTCTGGACCAGAAGTTTTGATAAATTTAGGAAGATACAAGTGAGACAATGTGTAGTATCTGATTACAATGGAATTAAATTAGAAATGAATTACAGAAAAGTATATAGAAAACTCCAAAGATTTGGAAACTAAATATCATACTTCTGAAAAATCCAGGGGTCAAAGAAGAAATCAGAAGATAAATGAGAAAGTACTTTTCAACTGAATGAGAAGAAATATCTCAAACCAATCGCATAATGTTCCACATCAAGAAACTGGGAAAAGAAAATCCAAATAAGCCCAAATCAAGCAGAAGGAAGAAAATATAAAGATAAGAGTAGAGATCGGTAAAATTATAAAGAAACAAAAAAATCAATAAAACTAGTAACTTATTTTCTGAAACGATAAGTAAAATGAATAAACTTTTAGCAAAGCTGACAGAGATTAAAAGAGACAAAAATGACTAATGTTATAAATGAAAGTGGGGACATCACTACACACCCCAACCAAACTTAAAAAAATTAAAAGGAATTACCATAAAAATCCATACATGTATACATTTTATTGCTAAAAGGACCAATTCTTTAAAAAACTAGAAACTACTAAAACTTATTCAAGATGAAACAGATACTTTGAATAGTCCAACAGGTATTAAAGACATTGAATTTATAGTTTAAAACCTTCCAAAAAATAAATCCCCATGCTAGGGTCACCATAGAAAGAATCATAGACCTGATGGCTGAAAAAACAAATTTATTTTCCTAAAATTCTGGCTGCTAGAAGTCTGAGGTCAAGATGTTAGTGGAGTTGGTTTCTTCTGGGGTCTGTCACCTTGACTTGCTGATGGCTGTCTCCTACCTCTGTCTTAATACAGTTTTCCCTCTAAATATGTCTGTGTCTTAATCTCTTTTTATAAGGATATCAATCATATTGGATTAGGCACACTCTAATGAGTTCATTTTAACTTAATTACCTCTTTAAAGATCCTATCTCAAAATAAAATCATGGTATGAGGTACTGGGGGTTAGGACATCAACATATAAACCTTTAGGGGACATAGTCCATAGCACCAGTCCAGGTGATTTCAGTTGTGAATTATACCAAATATTTAAAGAAAAAACACCAATTCTATATACATTTTTCTAGAAAATAGAAAGAAAATCCTTCTCCAACTAATTTTATAAGGCCAACATTATCTTAGTAGGAAAACCAGATAAGACAGTACAGAGGAAAAAAAATTACACAGAACAATAGCCCTCATAAACAAGGGCATAAAAATACAAACAAAATATTAGTATATCAGGGATGCCTGGGTGGCTCAATTGGTTAAGTGGCTAAGTAAAAAAGACAAAAAAAAAGAAGAAAGCAAAGCAATTGCATGCTCAGCTCCCCACCCCCACCCTGATGTGTAGCCCACAACTTCTCCCCCACCCCCACCCAGCCCCAAGACAACTGGAAGTTTACTTCCTAAGGAGTGTGTTGTGGTGGGTGGAGGCACTAGTCCAACTGAGGCAGGTGAACGGTACTGAAATAAAGTGAACTTTTTTTAAAAAAAGATTTTATTTATTTATTTGACACACAGAGATCACAAGTAGGCAGAGATGCAGGCAGAGAGGGGGAATCAGGCTCCCTGCTGAGCAGAGAGCCCGATTCAGGGCTCGATCCCGGGACCCTGAGATCAAGACCCAAGCTGAAGGCAGAGGCTTAAACCCACTGAACCACCCAGGCGCCCTGAAATAGAGTGAACATTTATATTCCAAATGCAGAGACCCATCGCCAGCCTCCCTCTCTTACTAGCTTTACTAACAATGCCCCAATATTACAGGCATGTAATATTCTGCTAAGAATCCTAGCAGTTCCAGGGGAAAGACTTAAGATCCTGACATCAGGGTATCTCCAGGGAACTGGCCCAGCCAGACCACCTCCCATGCTTGGCCAGAGCCTCAGGATTCCCAGGTTCCAACCAGCTTCTTAGCTCCCACCTTCTAAACACGAGTAGAACACCAAGACCCACCTAATGGCTAAGGAAATGCTCTCACATGAAAAATTATAATTCAGACAAACAGCCAGCAAGTGCCTCAGAGGAAACAGAGACAATTCAGGAAAAAGGAAACTTTGAAAAGAACAATCATTAATAATCTCCGAGAGGTAAGAGAGCACAATACATTCATTAAGCAGGAATAGAACAGGATGCTATTTTAAAAAAAAGAACACTCAGAACAAAAAGGAACACTTGGAAATTAAGAGCAAAATAAAAGTCATGATAAACTCAGTAGAATGTTTGGAAGATAAAATTAAAAACTTGCTATAAAATAGAGCAAAAGGAGTCTGAAAATAGGAAAGAAAAGATGAGAAAATTCAAGGATTACCCGAAGAAGTCCAACGTCCCAGTGATGGAAGTTCTGGAGAAAATAGAGAAAATAGAGAAATAAATACAGAAAAAAAAAAAAAGGGTGACGTAATGAAAGAAACGGTCCCAGAAATTTCCCAGAACTGAAGAGAAAAAAGCAAATACGTCCACACCACAGTCTTTCGTTCACCCATCTACCAGCAGATGCAAGCATTGGTCTACCTTTGGGGACACAACAGTGAAAAGACTGAGCAAAGTCCTTGCCCTGGAAGAGTAGAAAGATCAGTGTTTGCCAGGGATTCGGAGGGAAGGGGAAGGATGGACAGGTGGGGGGCAGCGGAACGATTCTGTACAGCATTACGACGGCGGAACACCTATCATTATGTGTTTGTCAAATCCGTTGATTAGACAGTACGAAGAATGAACTCTAACGTAAGCCGTGGACTTTAGATAATACCGATGTATCAACAGTGACTCATCAGTAGTAACAAATGTACCACGGTGATGTCAGATGTACATCATAGGGGAAACTTGGGTAGATGGGAACTCTACTTTCCATTCATTCTTTTCCTGTGAACCTAAAACTTCTCCAATAAATAAAGTCTGCTAATAAAAAAAAGTGAAATGAAAAAAATCAAGAAATGTATTAACTCCAGGGGAAGGAGAAGTTGTTTCTAAGAGGACAAGGATTCAAAATTCGTGACGGAATATCCGTGTAAACGGAATGCTGTGACCCTCAAGTCTGATAGAAGCACATTGTGATCCTGGGGGATGGGAGGGCTGAGTGGGAGCAGTGGGTTTGGGGCATGACCGAGAGCTAATCCTGGTCTTCTGCAGTGGGAAGTCCATAGAGACACCGGGAACGGAGAAGCCAAGAAGGAGCCGCGTGCCAGGATCTTGAAGATTGGGGTTGGGGTGAGCCTTGTAGAATCATGTGACTTTTTTTTTAAGAGTATACATAACACCTTTTAGTAAAAAACAAACTCTTAAATACAATTCAACATCAAAAATACATTCAGCCTCAGGGCACCTGAGTGGATCAATTTGTTGAGCATCTGCCTTCAGCTCAGATCATGATCTCAGGGTCCTGGGATTGAGTCCCCTCTGGAGGTCTGCTCAGCAGGGAGTCCCTTTCCCCCTCTGGCTCTCCCTCTGTGCCCTCTCTCTCTTTCTCAAATAGATAAATAAAATCTTTAAAAAAATATATCCAACCTCGGGACGCCTGGGTGGCTCAGTTGGTTAAGCGGCTGCCTTCGGCTCAGGTCATGATCCCAGCGTTCTGGGATCGAGTCCCACATCGGGCTCCTTGCTTGGCAGGGAGCCTTCTTCTCCCTCTGCCTCTAGCCTGCCACTCTGTCTGCCTGTGCTTGCGCTCTGTATCTCTCTCTCTAACAAATAAATAAAATCTTTAAAAAAAAAAAATATATCCAACCTCAACATTGTTAAATATCTCTGAGAAAAGTCCCGTTAGATTTATTTGAGATATTTTCTTATCGTTTTGAATAGATTCTCTCCCTACTCTCTACTTTTTTCTAAATAAAAATTTATTAATTCTAAAAGTTCTTTCTCCTTGAGTGAAATTTCTTGTTAACTTTCAGTTTGTTTTTGACACACTGGGTTTTTTAGGTATTTGATAACGTGTGCTAAACCTCCTGTTGACAATACGTGATAATATTTACTATTGTTATGCATCTGTGTCTGTGTCACATATCTTTGTATCAGGCAGAACTTCTACAACACTGTAAAATAGTAATCATGCTTCTCTTGTATTATTCTTGCTTTTATGTAAATGGCCCAGTCAAAAGTGTTCTATGCTGTAAGTTGGGTGTTTAATTAAGATATAAAATTTTTATTGTACTAAAAGAGAATGCTTTTAATTCTAGTTACTGTGTTTTACCAAGAATAAGTATCAAGTAGCACAGGCCCTTTGAGGCTTCCTTTTTTTTTAAGTTTATTTTATTTATTTATTTTTAAAACGATTTTATTTATTTATTTGACAGACAGAGATCACAAGTAGGCAGAGAGGCAGGCAGAGAGAGGAGGAAGCAGGCTCCCCACTGAGCAGAGAGCCCGATGCGGGGCTCGATCCCAGAACCCTGAGATCATGACCCGAGTTGAAGGCAGAGGCTTAACCCACTGAGCCACCCAGGCGCCCCTATTTTATTTTTTTTAAGCAATCTCTACACCTTATATGGGGCTCAAACACACAGCCCCGAGATCGAGTCACATGGTCTTTCAACTGAGCCAGTCAGGTGCTCTTGAGCCTTCCTCTGAAAAAATGTGGCGATTTTTCTTATTGGGCCTAGTTTTTGTGACATTTCACAGTATTAAACATCATAATTCAACTGTCTTGCATCACTGGGATAAACTGTGGGTGGCCATGACTCTCACTGTGGTGCTGGAATTAGTTCGCCGCTTCTTTAATTCTGCATTTGTTGGAGAGTTTGGGGCAGCATTTTCCTTCCTTCTGATTTTTTCCTTTTTTTTTTCTTTTCCAGATTTGGTATCAGAGTTCTGTTTTTTGTTTTTGTTTTCTTCTTTTGTTTTGGTTTTGATACAGCATCAAACCCATTTATTCCATTTCTGTTCAAGACATCAGACTAAACCCCATTTGTCTTTTTTGTCCCCTAATTCCCTCTGAAACAAGCATAAAGAATACAAGGAGATGTGTATGTTGCATGGGGATTTAGAGGTGGAGAGGAACCTGACCAGAGATGTGGAGAAACTGCTGGAAGTTTCTGCAGCCTTGGTCCAAGAGATGCTAAAATGGGGAGCCCTTGTCCTCACTGGGGTCTCAGAGCAGTCTCAAGCCCAGTGTGAAGGGTGACAAGAAAAGGAGGAGAGATACAACCTCCAGGTCAGGCTGCGCAGTAGCTGCACTCCTGCCTTGCCCCGTGCCTCCGGTATGCCAACCGCAATAACCTGCTTATAGATTTCACCTGCCCGAGACGTCACTCTCTGTCACATCCACCATCTCTTCGGGCAGCACTAATGAAATGATGATGCAATGCTTTATTAAGACATAGAAGTCTTATCTATCTATCTATCTATCTATATACACACACAATGATTTTTAAAAATAAATTTTAGAGGGGCGCCTGGGTGGCTCGGTGGGTTAAAGCCTCTGCCTTCGGTTCAGGTCATGATCCCAGGGTCCTGGGATTGAGCCCTGCATTGGGCTCTCTGCTCGGCAGGGGCCTGCTTCCCTCTCTCTCTCTGCCTCTCTGCCTACTTGTGATCTCTGTCTGTCAAATAAATAAATAAAATCTAAAAAAAATAGTTTTTAAAAATAGACTTTTAATCCTATCTCTTACAGAGACATGGAAAGAAAAATATAAATGAAATAATTCAATGAGACATTGATTCTCAAACTTGAGCTTGTATCAGTATCAGTTGGAGGGTTTGCTAAAATACGGATTCCTGGGCTCCACCCCCAGAGTTCCTGATTTAGGATGTCTGATTCAGTGGGGCTGAAAAATTTGCATTGTTATGAGGTGAAGTTCCCAGGTGAAGCTGACACTGCCATCTCACACTTTGAGAACCACTGGATTAAGATATGACTTCATCATATTCAGAGTCCACTCTTCTGAATCACATTTTAACTAGAAGTCATTAATGTGCATGATTTTTCCACAATTTTGGGAAACATTACGAGTGTAGGTGATGCAGCATTTTTAACAAGAATCCATAAAAATGTAAGGGCCATTGGCGCTGGGCTCTTTGACTGGCTTTGCAATTATATAGACCCTGTCTACTTAAAAAAATAGCTTTCTTGAAATGTAATTTACATAATATAAAACCTATCTATTTCAAATGTATAATTAAATGATGTTTAGTATACTTACAGAATTGTGCAACCATTGCCATACTCTAATTTTAGAACATTCCCATCACTCCAAAATAAATCTCGTGCTTATTTACATCCACTCCTGACTCCTACCCTCTATGTGGGTGGCCACTGATTTCTGTCTCTATAGATTTGTTTTTTTCTGGACATCAGTATAAGTGGAGTTAGACAATATGTATTCTTTATATGTCTGAATTTTTTTTTTCTTCATTGAGCAGAATGTGAAGGGTTTTCTCTCTTTTTTTTAAGAAAGAAAGAGAGCTCCAGTGGGAAGAGAGGGGAAGAGGGAGAGAGAGCAGAGCCTCAAGCAGGCTCCACACCCAGCATGGAACCTGATGTGGGTTTGGATCTCCTGACCCTGAGATCATGACCTGAGCCAAAATCAAGAGTTGGACACTCAACCAACTGAGCCACCCACATACCCCTGAGCATAATGTTTTTGAGGTTCATTCACATTGTAACATTTATCAGTACTTTGTTGCCTCTTATTACTGAGTAGTATTTCAATAAAAGTAAATACTGAATAGTATTTCATGCCATATTTTGTTTATTCATTCACCAGTTGAGACATTTGGGTTTTCCCCTCACTTTTTGACAGTATACTGATAGAATAATTAAGAATAATACTGCTGTGAACATTCAAGCACAAATCAGTGTAGACTTGCTCATTTCTCTTTGACATACATTTAGGGGTAGAATTGCTGGGTCAAATGGTAACTCTATGTTTAGTATTTTGAGGAACTGCTAGACTATTTGTCAAAGTGGTTGTACCATTTTTGTATTCTCAGTAGCCGTTTATGAGGGTTCTGATTTCTCCACATCCAAGTCAACAGTTGTTAACAGTCTTTTTGATTATAGTCATCCCAATGGCTATGAAGTAATATCTCATTGTGGTTGTGATTTGAATTTCACTGATAACAAATGATATTAAGCATTGTTTTGTGTGCTTATTGGCCATCTTTCCATTTCTTTGGGGGAAAGAAGAGATCTTTTGCCTATTTTTAATTGAATTGTTTATCTTTCTACTATTGAGTTGTAAGAGTTCTTAAAATATTCTGGTAAGCATGCCTGGTGGCTCAGTTGGTTAAGCATCTGACTCTTGATCTCAGCTCTGGTCTTGATTGTAAATCAAGCCATTCATTGGGCTCCACACTGGGTGTGGAGTTTTTTTTTTTTTTTTTAAAGATTTTATTTATTTATTTGACAGAGGGAGACATAGCAAGAGAGGGAACAGAAGCAGGGGGAGTGAAAGAGGGAGAAGCAGGCTTCCAGATGATGAGGGAGCCCAATGCAGGGTTCAATCCCAGGACTCTGGGATCATGACCTGAACTGAAGAGAGATGCTTAACGACTGAGCCATCCAGGTGCCCCGGGTGTGGAGCTTATTAAAAAAAAAAAAAATCTATACACAAAGTCTGGGAAGATGGCAGAGTAGGAAGACCCTAAGCTCACCTCATTCCAGGGACACAACTAGATAGCGCTCACAACAGTGTAAATAACCCAGAAAATGACCTGAAGACTGGAAGACTGGCAGAACAAACTCCACAACTAATGGTAGAGAAGAAGCCCCTTTGAAGAAGGTAGGAAAGGAAGGACACAGTTTGGAAGCAAATGGACTGTGCCATCCATGGTGGGGAAGAGAGCTGGTGTGTGGAGAAAGGCAAATAACAGGGTATCATACCAGAGACCCCAGATGGGGAAGATGAATCTCCATAACATTTGGCTTTGAAAACAAGAGGAGCCAAATCTCATGAGTTCTTACAACCAGCAGGAAAAAAGTTGCCCTCAAACAATAGAATACTCATTGTTCTTGAGTGCACATGGGGTTTCTCCAGAATGGACCACATACTGGGTCACAAATCAGGTCTCAACTGATACCAAAAGACTGAGATTATTCCCTGCATATTCTCAGACCACAATCTTTGAAACTGGAACTCAATCATAAGAAGAAGTTTGGAAGGAATTCAAACACTTGGAAGTTAA
Source organism: Mustela erminea (assembly GCF_009829155.1). Lineage (NCBI taxonomy): Eukaryota > Metazoa > Chordata > Mammalia > Carnivora > Mustelidae > Mustela > Mustela erminea. Next base: position 39,013,555 of record NC_045633.1, on the reverse strand, counting down.
AGAGCATCCTGCTAAAGAATGTTTGGATCAACCAGAAAATCAAAGAAGAACTTAAACAATTCATAGAAACCAATGAGAACAAAAACACATCAGTCCAAAACCTATAGGATATGGCCAAGGCGGTCCTAAGGAGGAAATACATAGCCTTCCAAGCCTCACTCCAAAAAATTAAAAAATCCCAAATACGTTAACTATCTTTACACCTTAAAGAATAGGAGAGTCAACAACAAATTAAGGTTAACCCCTGCACGAGAAGGGAAATAATTAAGATTAGAGCAGAGATCAATGAATTAGAAATCAGAAATGCATTAGAACACATCAACGAAACTAGAAGCTGGTTCTTTGAAAGAATTAATAAGATCAATAAACTGAGAAAAGAGGAAGGAACCAAATTAATAAAATCATGAATGAAAGGGAGAGATCATGACTACCACCAAGGAAATAGAAACAATCATCAGAAATTATTATCAACAGCTATATGCCAATAAGTTAAGCAACTTAGAAGAAATGGATACATTCCTGGAAACCCATAAACTTCCAAGACTAAAACAGGAAGAAATTGACAACCTGAACAGACCAATAACCAGTAACAAGATTGAAGTAGTGATCAAAGACCTCCCAAAAAACAAGAGTCCAGGATCTGATGGATTCCTGGGAAATTCTCAAACAGTTGAAGAAGAAATAATACCTATTCTCTTGAGGCTGTTTCAAAAAATAAAAACAGAAGGAAAACTTCCAGACTCTTTCTATGAGGCCAGCATTACCTTGATCCCTAACCAGGCAAAGACCACATCAAAAAGGACAATTTCAGACCAATAACCCTGATGGATATGCATGCCAAAATTCTCAACAAGTTCCTTGCTAATAGGATCCAACAGCACGTTACAAAGTTTATCCACCATGACCAGGTGGGATTTATCCCTGGGATACAAGGGTGGGTCAACATTTGCAAATCAATGTAATAAATTAATAAGAGAACAGAAAAGAACCACATGGTCCTCTCAATTGATGCAGAAAAAGCATTTGACAAAATACTTCATCCATTCCCAATTAAAACTCTTCAGAGTATAGGGATAGAGGGAACAGTCCTCAATTTCATAAATTCCATCCATGAAAAATCCACAGCGATTATCATTCTAATGGGGCAAAGCTGAAAGCCTTTCCCTTAAGATCAGGAACACAAGGATAACCACTCTGCCACTTTTGTTCAACATAGTACTGGAAGTCCTAGCAACCACAATCAGACAATGAAAAGAAATAAAAGATATGCAAATTGGCAAAGAAGAAGTCAAACTCTCTCTCTTCGCAGATGACATGATACTTTACGCAGAAAACCCAAAAGACTCCATCCCCAAATTACCAGAACTCATACAGCAATTCGGTAATGTGGCAGGATACAAAATCAATGCATAAAAATCAGTTGCTTTCTTATACAGTAACAATGAAACTGTAGAAAGAGAAATTAGAGAATTGATTCCATTTATAAAAGCACCAAAACCCATAGGATACCTTGGAATAAACTTAACCAAAGAGGCAAAGGATCTGTACTCGAGGAACTACAGAACACTCATGAAAGAAATCAAAGAAGACACAAAAAGATGGAAAAATATTCCATGCTCATGGATAGGAAGAATAAACATTGTTAAAATGTCTACACTTCCCAGAGTAATCTATATTTGCAATGCCATCCTGATCAAAATGCCATTGGCATTTTTCAAAGAGCTGGAACAAACAATCCTAAAATTTGTATGGAACCAGAAAAGACCCTGAATCTCAAGGAAATGTTGAAAAAGCAAAACAAAGCTGGGGAATCACGTTGCCTGATTTTTAGCTGTATTACAAAGCCATGATCGCCAAGACAGCATGGTACTGGCACAAAAACAGACACATAGATCAGTGGAACAGAATAGAGAGCCCAGACATGGACCCTCAACTCTACTGTGAAATAATCTTTGACAAAGCGGGAAAAAATATCCAATGGACAAAAGACCGTCTCTTCAATAAATGATGCTGGGAAAATTGGACAGCAGCTATGTATAGAAGAATGAAACTTGACCATTCCTTATACCATACACAAAGATAAACTCCAAATGGATAAAAGACCTTAACTTGAGACAAGAATCCTGCAGAATCCTAGGGGAGAACATAGACGTAAGCTCTTGGACATCGGCCACAGCAACTTCTTTCAAAACACGTCTCCAAAGGCAAAGGAAACAAAAGTAAAAATGAACCTTTGGGACTTAATCAAGACAAAAAGCTTCTGCACAGCAAAGGAAATAATCAACAAAACAAAGAGGCAGCCCGCGGAATGGAAGAAGATACTTGCAAATGCCACTACAGACGAAGGGCTGATATCCAAGATCCATAAAGAACTTCTCAAACTCAACACCCCCCAAAAAACCCCCAGATAATCATGTCAAAAAATGGGCAGAAAGCATGAACAGACACTTCTCCAATGAAGAGATGGTTAAGAAACATGAAGAAATGTTCATCATCATTAGCCATCAGGGAAATTCAAATCAAAACCACATTGAGATACCACCCTACACCAGTCAGAATGGCAAAAATTGACAAGAAACAGCAAACGCTGGAGAGGATGTGGAGAAAGGGGAACCCTCTTACACTGTTGGTGGGAATGCAAATTGGTGCAGCCACTTTGGAAAAAAGTATGGACGTTCCTCAAAAAGTAAAAAATAGAGCTACCCTATGACCCACAACTGCACTACTGGATAGTGAAAAGAAGGGCCATATGCACCCCAATGTTTATAGTGGCAATGTCCACAATAGCCAAACTGTGGAAAGAGCCAAGATGCCCTCAACAGATGAATGGATAAAGAAGACGTGGTCCATGTATACAACGGAGTATTACGCAGCCATCAGGAAGCATGACCACCCAGCTTTAGCATCAACATGGATGAGCCTAGAGGAGATGACGCTGAGTGAAATAAGTCAAGCAGAGAGAGTCATTTCTGGTTTCACATATTGGTGGAACATAAGGAATAGCATGGAGGACATTAGGAGAAGGAAGGGAAAAAAGAAGGGGGGATTTGGAGGAGGAGATGAACTTTGAGAGGCTGTGGAATTCAGGAAACAAACTGAGGGTTTTAGAGGGGAGTGGGGTGAGGGATGGGTAAGTCCAGTGATGGGTATTAAGGAGGGAACATATTGAATGGAGCACTGGGTGTGCTATGCAAACAATGAATCATGGAACACTACATCAAAAACTAATGAAGCACCATATGGTGACTAACATAACATAATAATAAAAAAAAATCAGTAAGACAAAAGAAGAGAGTTACATACGAAGGGAACTCCGTAAGGTTATCACCAGATTTCTCAGTGGTTACTTTCCAATCCAGAAAACAGTGACATGATATATTCAAAGTGCTGAATGGGAAAAATCTGCAAAAAGAATACTCTATCCAGCGAGGCTATCATTTAGAATAGAAGGAGACATAATGAGCTTCTTAGACAAACGAAAGTTAAAGGGATTCATGACTAGCAAACCATTTCGCAAGAAATATTAAAGAGGAGTTTTTGAGTGGAAGGTAGAGTCCGAAGTGATAGTATGAAGGTAGAAAACACAAAAGCAGTAAAAATGAATATTTATGTAAAAAAAATCAGTCAAGGAACTCAAAGTAAAATGATATAAAATATAACACCATATAACTAAAACATGGAGAGGAGTTGAGTAAAGAATGGATTCAAACTTAAATAACCATCAACTTAATATAGACTGCTATGGAGTTCCTGGGTGGCTCAGTCATTTAAGTGTCCAAGTCTTGATTTTGGCTCAGGTCGTGAACTCAGGGTCATGAGAGCAAGCCCCATACTGGGCTCAGTGCAGTGTCTACCTGACATCCTCTTCCTCTGCCCCTCTCTCTTCTCTCTCTCTCTCCTCTCTCTCTCTCTCAAATACATAAATAAAATAAATCTTTGAAAAATATAGACTGTTACATGCAGAAGATGTTATATATAAAACCTAATGTAACTACATATCAAAAACCACAAATGACTATACAAAGAACAAAGAGAAAGAAATCCAAATATATCACTAAAGAAAACCAGCAAACCATGAAAGAAAGACAAGAAAGGATCTGAGGAAATCTTTAGAAACAACCACAGAACAAATAATAAAATGACAGTAAATATATGTCTATCACTAATTACTTTGTAATTGAACTAAACATTCCAATAAAAAGACACAGGGTGACAGAATGGATAAAAAGACCAGACCCAGCCATTTCCTGCCTCCAAGGGACTCACTTCAGACCCATAAACACCTGCAGGTGAGAGTGATGGGAAGGAGAAACATGCATTATCCAGGTGTCAAAAAAGAAATCCAGAGTAGCAGTACTTACATTGGACAAAATGGACTTTAACACAAAGACTAACAATAGACAAAGAAGAACCCTATATAATTCATAATAAAGAAGAAGAAGATACATAACAACAACAAGAAGGTGTAACAATTGTAAGTAGTTATGCAACCAGGATAGGAGTAACCAAATACTGAAAATGGCACACTGGAACAGACGGACATCACAGATATGTTCAGAACATTCCATCCTCAAAGGGCAGAATACCCATTCTTTTCAGGTGCACATGGAATGTTCTCCAGAATGGATCACATAATATTAGCCCACATAACAAACCTCACCAGATTCAAGAAGATTGAAGTCATAACCACGTATCTCTTCTGGCCAGAACACAATGAAACTAGAAGTGAACCACAAGAAAAACTCCAAATACATGGAGATTAGATAACCTGATACTAAACAATGAATAGGTCAATTAGGAAATAAAAGAAGAAATAAAAAACACATGGAAACAAATGAAAATGAGAACACAAGAGTCCCAAACCTCTTAGGTGCTGTAAAAGTGGTTCTAAGAGGAAAATATATAGCAATACAGACCACCCTCAAGAAGCAAGAAAAATCTCAATTAAACAACCTTACTTGACACCTTAACGTAGCTAGAAAAAGAACAAACAAAATCTAAAACCAGCAGAAGGAAGGAAATAATAAACATTAGAGCAGAAATACACATAGAAACAAAATAACAATAGATCAGTGAAATCAGAACTTTGAAAAGAAAATTAATAAAATCAATAAATCTCCAACCAGATTTATCAAGAAAAAAAGAGAAAGGACTCAAGTAAATAAAATCACAAATGAGAGAGGAGAAATAACGTCCCGCACCACAGGGACACAAACAGTTATGAAGGAACATTATGGAAAAGTATATGCCAGCAAGTGGGACAACCTAGAAGAAACAGACAAATTCCTAGAAACATACAAACTAAAGCTGAAACAGGAAGCTGAAGCAGGAAGCTGAAAAAAGGAAAGGAAGGAAAAAGGAAGCTGAAAAAACAGGAAGACGGAAAATCCGAGCGGTCTGATTACCTGTGGTGAGACTGAATCAGTAATGAAAAGACTGTCAACAAAAGTTCGGGACCAGATGCCTTCTCAGGGGCAATTCTAACATTTAAGGAAGAGTTTATTCCTATTCTTCTCAAACTTCCAAAACATAAACAAGGCACAAGGACTTCCAAATTCATTCCCTAAGGCCAGCATTCCTCTGGTACCCAAACCAGATCAAGACACTGCCGTATGAGAACTACACGACAGTATCCCTGATGAAGAGGGGTGCAAAAATCCTCAACAAAATACCGGCAAACTGAGTCCAACAATACATTAAAAACAAAAAATCACTCATGATCAAGTGGGATTTATTCGTGGGTTGCCCGGGGGCTGTGTTGCAAGGGTACTTCAGTACTTACACTTCAATCGAAGTGACACATCCCATCAATGAGAGAAAGGAGAAGAACCGTATGATCATTTCAGTAGATGTAGAAAAAGCATCTGACAAAATACATCATCCATTCGTGATAAAAACCCTCAACAAAGTAGGTTTAGAGGGAACGTACCTCAACATAATAAAGGTTCTCTGTGAAAAACCCACGGCTAACATCATCCCTAACAGGGAAAACCTGAGAGCCTTTCCCCGAAGACTGGGAATAAGACTCTTGTCATTTTTATTCAACATAAAACTGAAGTCCTTGCCTCAGCAATCAGACAACAGAAGGCATCCAAATCAGTAAGGAAGCAGTAAAACTTTCACTATTTGCAGATGACTTGATACTCTATATAGAGAACCTGAAAGAGTCCACCAAAAACCTGCTAAAGCTGATACTCAAATTCAGTAAAGTCACAGGACACAAAATCCGTGTACGGAAATCTGTTGCATTTTTATACAGTAATAATTAAGCAGCAAAAAAAGAAATCAAGAAAACAGTCCCATTTACAACTGCATGAAAAATAATAAGATACCCAGGAAATAACCTAACCACAGAGGTGAAAGACATGTATCCTGAAAACTCTAAAACACTGATGTAAGAAATTGAGGAAGACACGAAGAAATGGGAAAACCCTTGATGCTCATAGATCGGAAGAACAGATATTGTTAACACGTCTAAATTATCCAAAGCAATTGGCACATTTAATGCAATCCCTATGAAAATACCACCAGCATTTTTCACAGAGCTGGAACAATCCTAACATTTTTATGAAACTGCAAAAGACCCTGAATAGCCAAAGCAATCTTGAAAAAGAAACCCAGAGCTGGAAGCACCACAATTTCGGACTTCACATTAGATGACAAAGCTGTGGCAGCCAAAACACTATGGAACTAGCACAAAAAACAGACACACAGATAAATGGAACAGAATAGAAAACCGGGAAATGAACCCGCACCTCTGTGGTCAATTAATCTTTGACAAAATAGGAAATAATATCCAGTGGGGAAAAAGACAGTCCCTTTTCCCATTTCCCAACAAATGGTGTTGGGAAACTGGATAGCAACATGCGAAAGAAAGAAAATGGATCTCGTTTTGACATGATACGCAAAAATAAATTCAAAATAAATTAAAGAATTAAATGTGAGACATAAACCATAAAAATCCTAAAAGAGAACACAGACAGAAACTTCTTTGACATTGGCCACAGCAACTTCTTCCTAGACATGTCTCCTGAGGCGAGGGAAACAGAAGCAAAAATATATTGGAACTCCATCAAAATAAAAAGCTTTTGCACAGTGAAGGAAAAAAATCAGTAAGATGTTTACAAATGAATACCTGATTAAGATTTTATATCCAAAATACGTAAATAACATAAAACGCAACATCAAAAATAGTGCAATTAAAAAGTGGACAGAAGACTGACAAGTAAGTTAATTAAATTTTTTTAAAAAGTGGGCACGAGACAGGAACAGTCATTTCTGCAAAGAAGACATACAGATGGCCAATAGACTCATGAGAAGATGTTCATCGTCATTACCATCAGGGAAATGCAAACCCAAACATCAATGAGGCATCACCTCACACCTGTCAGAACAGCTAAAATCAACAACACAAGAAACGACATGTATTGGTGAGGATGTGGGGGAGAAGGAACCCTCCTGCACTGTTGGCGGGAATGCAAACTGGTGTAGCCACTGTGGAAAACAATAGGAAGAATCCTCAAAAAATTAAAAACAGAACGACCCTATGATCCCGCAATGACATACACGAACACTAACTCAAAGGGACACACACACCCCTGGGTTTATTGCAGCACAATTTATAACAGCCGAACGATGGAAGCATCCCGAGTGTCTCTCGATGAATGATTGCAGGAAGATGTGGTATATACACAATGGAATATGACTCAGCCATGAAAAAGAATGAGCTCTTGCCATTGGCAATGACATGGACGGGGCCAGAGGGTATCACGCTGAGTGAAAGAAGTTAGTCAGACAAAGACCAATACCATATGACTTTACTCATACATGGAATTTTTATTTTATTTATTTAATTTTTAAAAAAGATTTATTTATTTATTTGAGAGAGAGAGCAAGAGAGCACAAGCAGGAGGAGAAGCAGAAGGAGAGGGAGAAGCCGGTCCCCCATGGAGCAGGGAGCCAGACGGGGGGCTCGATCCCAGAACCCTGGGATCATGACATGAGTCAAAGGCAGATGCCCAGCTAACTGAGCCACACAGGTGCCCGCATATGTGGAATTTTTTTTAAAAAGGTTTTATTTATTTATTTGAGAGATAGCTCAAGTGGGGGAGGGAAGGAGCAGAGGGAGAAGGAGAATCTCCCATTGCGCAGGGAGCCTGATGTCTGGCTGATCCCAGGGCTCTGGGATCATGACCTGAGCTGAAGGCAGGTGCTTAACTGACTGAGCCACCCGTGTGCCCCGACTCAGAAACAAATGAGCAATGTGGGGGATAAAAAAGAAAGAGAAACAAATCAAGAAAAAAAAAACCCACACAGACTATAGAGAACACACCGATGGTTACCAGAGGGGAGGTGGGTGGGGGGAGGGGTCAAATAGGTGATGGTGCACTTGATGGTGATGGACACCGAGTAGTGGGTCAAACTGCTGCATCACTATATTGTACACCTGAAACTAGTATAGCACTGTGTGTTAACTCTACTGGGATGAAAAATAAAACCGATAATAAATATTCTATACACGAGTTCTAACGAGCTATGGGATTAGCAAACATCTCCTGCCGTTCTGGTCTTTACCTTACTAACGGTAACATTTGTAACTCGAGTTTTTCATTTTGACAAAAGCCAACAATCTATCTACCTTTATTTAGTTGCTCGTACTTTTGGTGTCATTTACCTAAGAAAAACATTGCATAACCCAAGATCATGAAGATTTTCTCCAGTATCTTCTAAGAATTTTAGAGTTGTAGCTCCTACATTCGGATACGCTGCATTCGATTTGTGCGTACAGTATTAGGAAGGGCTCCGAATTTATCCTTTTTTTAAATGTAATAGAAAATTCTCCCAGCACCATTTGTTGAAAAAACTATTATTTTTCATTGAATTTTCTCGACATCTTTGTTGAAAATCAATTGACTGTAAATGTAGAGATTTGGGGGCTGGGGTGGGGCATATCTCAATTCTCTTCCATTGATCTGTCTACTCTGAATTCTAGTGCCACTTACTGGAAAAACTTACGCCGCCAACACTGTAATAAGTTTTTTAAATCAGGAGATATAATTCATCCAGTTGTTCTTTTTAAAGATTGTTTTGCCTATTCTGGGTCTTTTGGAATTTTCATAGGAGTTTTAAAATCAGTTTATCAATTTCTGCAAAAAGGCCAGTTGAGCTAGCCCACCTTTTATCCTCATCTGAGAATGTTGTTAGCATCTCTCACTCACCTCATCCTCTCCCCTTGCCCTCGATCCTTTGCTTTCTATGGCTTGTGCTGTCAGGTTTTTCTTATAAGCTGTTGACACTTGTTCGAGAGGTATTGATGCAGACACTTCCAGTATCTGTGTGTGTTTGGGACAGGGCATCTATGCGATCTGTACCTTTGGCCAAGACAGGTTGTAAGTCTTCAACTGAAGACATACATTGACTTGAGAGAAGTTAAAATGTGAAAACAGTGTGTGTCTTCGCGTTGAAAAAATATGGTCCTTGGTTTCCTTTTCCCATCTGTGCTGCAAAGTGTACTTTTCTGCAGAGCAATCAGAGTGAACTCTTTAGAAAGTAAGTTGACCATATCAACTTCTTGGCTGAAGACCTTTTGAATGGCGTTCCATGTCAGTCACCATAAAATACGAACTTCTACCACTGTGTTCAGGACTTCATGGGATCTCTTCCCTTAAACAGTCAGCCTCTTAGACGGCATTTCTTACAGCTCTCACTCTGACTGCTCTGCCTCAGTCACACTGGCCTCCTCGACACTGCTGAGACACATCAGGCATATTCCCATTTCAGGGATATCGCACTTGCTGCTTCCCCTGCCCGGAACGTTTTCCCCAAGACACTCACATAACTCAGTCCCTTCCTTCTCTCAGTCTCTGCTCAAATGTCACCTCTCAGAAAGGCCTTTTTGCCCAACTGGTCTAGAAGAATCCCTCTACTATCACTCTTTCTTCTTTCTCTCTTAATTTTTCATTTTACCACCCACACCTCCATCACCACCTTCCTCATCTGGAATGGAAGCTCCGTGAGAGCAGAGACTTCGTCTGGTTCATGACCTTGTGCTTAGAATGACCGACATATAGCAGGTACTCAATCAGGGTTTGCTGAATAAATGGGTAAATGATTGGATGCACCAGCCCATGGAAACAATGATGCTTGCTGCCTGGTTAAAACCAGAAGAACTGAACCTGCAAGCAGGGGTAGGAAACGCAAACATGGGACTAAGCCTCAGACAGTAGAGAGTAGTGACGTCTGTGAAAAACTGGAGAGTGCCAGCCCCATGTCGGGGATCCTGTTGTTATTGTTTCCTGAAGAATATTTGTGGTTGAATCTTGCTGAATGGGAAGGGGGCCGGTAGAGTGAGAAGAAACAGACTTTGATAAAAGGTGAAAGGAAACTTAATAACTTGCTTGAGAACAGTAGGGTCCCTCATGAGGGTGTCAGCATCCTGAGTCTGGTCTCCAAAGAGGAAAACATGCATCTCGGCTGACGTTCAAGGAAATCCACCACCCTCAGAGAGGGAAATATTAGGACTTTCATTTATAACCACTTTTATGAAAATAAAAAAATTAAGCTCTGCTAATATTTGCCATGTGTATTGAACCCAGGACCCTCCATTTCTGCCTGTGTCTGGCAGTCATGGGTCCTGGGTGCCACACAAGGACTCCTGAAGAAAATTTGGGAATAAGGACAGCAGAAGTCTTCAGTGCCCTCACTCAGTTATTCCCTTTCAGAACATTGTGACCTATTGCAATCTACTATTGGCTCGTCGAATGGATACATGGATTATATTATCTACATAAATCTCACAAAACCCTCACTAATGGACAACTGGCTTCAAATATTTTCTTCAAAGAAACCACAGATCAAAGATAACACTAATCAAAAAGGATGATCCACCACAAGAGAATAGCAAAGCTAGCATTTTTCACCAGGGGAAAATAATAATAACCATGTCAGATTTCCATACTGAAGCTTCTTTGCTGTGATCATTTATTGTAGGTATCAAAGAAAAACACTTTCGTAGCATTACAAATACATTTTAAAAATCATTTATCATAGTTGCTGAATGTCTGGCAGATCCTTTTACAATTTCTATTTATGTATTTTTAAATGAATACAGTTGTACATGGAATTTAAAATGGAACAAATATGCATTAAGTTGAAGTTGTGTGCACATTTTAAAGTTTTTACTGATAAGGCTGTATTATCAAACTAGCTTGGAGTCACAGTCCTGGTGTGAAACTCTCCTCATGGAGGCTCCTCAGAAGGCGCAGCTGGCCTGTCTGAGCAGCGCCCACGCACGAGAAGTGAACGGTGTGTGTCATTCCTTCGTCCACATTTCTACAGTAGTAGGGGAAAGGTAGTCCAGAGATATAAAGCAACCAGCATCAGAAGAAATAAGGTCAGCTTTCCTTGTCAAGCAATGTAGTCTCTTTTTTACAGCTGAGAATGACGATTCAGTATCTCCGAATATAAGACCAAGACCGAGATAAATAAATGGAACAAGAAAACCCAGAAAAAATAGGTAATTTGGTGAAAAGATAAATTATATAATTCTAAATTAATATCACAAGAGAGGCCAGATATTATGCAGAATAAGACCTTAAGACCCAGACAGGGAATAAGAGAATAAATAAGATAAGATATATTTTGGATATAAAGAGGCAATCCAGGAAAGTCCAATATATTTCAATAGAATATTGAATATTCTACAAAGATAAAAGAGAAATCTAGGGAGTAATTTCACCTTTAATTTTTTTTTGCTAATTATTTGCATGAAGTATAACATTAATACAAAACTTGGTAAAGGTAATACAAATTTAAAAATTACAGGCCTAGATCACTTATGAATACTTATTTGAATGCTCTCTACAAAATATTAGCATAAAGGATCCAATATCACACTAAGAAAAGGACATACCATGGCCACGTGAGATTTATTTTAGGAATGCAAGGTTGGTTCAATATTTAAAAATTCATGGTGTAATACACAACATTAAGAAATGTAAACAAAGGGGTGCCTGGGTGGCTAAGCCATTAAGCATCTGCCTTTGGCTCAGGTCATGATCCTGGGGTCCTGGGTCCTGGGATCGAGCCCCGCATCGGGCTCCCTGCTCAGCAGGAAGCCTTTTTCTCCCTCTCCCACTCCCCCTGCTTGTGTTCCCTCTCTTGCTGTGTCTCTCTCTGTCAAATAAAGAAAATCTTTTTAAAAAAGAAATGTAAACAAAAAGTTTCATATGATTATCTCCATAAACACTGAAAAATCCTTAAACAAATTAAACAACCTCTCCTGATAAAAACACTCAAGAAAAAGTCCATATTTGCCCCACTGATTTGAGATGTCACTTTTATTATGCACTGAAGTTCCACAGGTACTTGTATCTATTTCTGGATATTCTGTTCTAGCTCACAGGTCTGTTTTTCTATTCAGGTACCAATATTACACTATTTGAATTACCAAAACTTTGTGGTATATTTTAATATTTGGTAGGGCTAGTTGCCTCTCATAGTTTTTATTTTCTGGTGGTTTTGTGGAAATTACTTTTCCATTTGAAGTTTATTATTATTTACTGATATTTTCTTTGTTACACAATATGATCTATTCTTGTGAATATTCCTTGTGTGCTTGAGAAAATGGATATTCTATTATTGGGGTTAAATTTAATTCAAAATTTAATTCAAAAAGTACATGGTTTTTAAAAATTACAATGTTAATTTTTAATATCCTTACTTATTTTTGTACTTATTCAATACCACTGAGGTGAGACTTATCAAGGGATACTTCAATCCTGATGACTTTGGGCTTTTGTCTTTTGTTCCATTAGTGAAAGATTTTGTTGGTTTTTCAGAACTTCACCTATATACACTGTTTGTGGGGCTACCTGCTGTCCTTGCAAATTTTCTTAGATTAACAAGTATGATGCTTGACTTCTCTTTCCTCCCACATTCTCATAAGCTTATTTTTTCTGGAAAAAAATTCATGGTTTTTACCAAGTGATGGTTTAAAACCATTTTTTATCATTTCCTGATGTCAGATCCCCTGGATCTGGGAAAGATGGGGTATCTTGGGATGTGGTACTGAGGTTTGGGATGTAATGGTAGCCTGTAAAATGCTGGACAAATTCTGAAGAGCTTGACAGAAGTGAGATTAACTTCATGCCAGCCCCTTTCTGTTTCTCAAGATTTGCCTTAGCATATCTGACTCCCAGGGAGACCTCTCAAAGGCATGCTAGGAGGGTAATAAACTCCAACATGGCTATTTGAGTGGATTTTCATCCGAATCCTCAAACCCTCTAAAATCTCTCCACTCAGCCATCAGCAGAGACTGGCAACTGGTCATATACCAGACTGACTTTTCTTAATGCCCCAGAAGACAGAAGATATAACCCCCTTCTCTATTCTCAGCTCCCAATTGTTACCCCTTTATAACCCATTTTCCTCTCCAAGGTATTTTTCCTTGAATCTCCATATTGGGGCAGCCCGGAATGACTGGCCTCACCCCCACTTTCCTTCCATGACCCGAGAGCCATAGCACCAGCCCCTGCAAGTTCCACGTATGTGTGAAAGAGGCAGTGGGACAAGGGAGTGCTGTGAGCTGTTCTGGAAGGGAGCAGGAAATTGATTTGCAGACAGAGGCAAAGCAATTTGATCTACCAAGTGAAGACCTATATTATGGAGGTAAATTATGCTGCCAACCTTGAAACAGGGAACCCAGAAGACATCAATTTTTACAAAGGCTGTGTTTTGATCCACTTCAAAGAACTCACTGGGGTTAGTCTTGTGAGATTCATAATCCATCAGCCAACTGAGCCTGTGGAATGATGCTTCACCATGAAAACAGACTCATCAGGGAGCGGGTGAGAAGAACCAAAGACAAAACAGATTTATGTTCCCCACGTCAACGGGAGTAATTAGTTGGCTGTCATAATCTTTACTTTCGTGTTGTGCAGTTTCTTGAGCCTGAAAGGAACACCCAGGGAGTCGACCTTGATGGGGGCTCCTCACCTGGGACTTGGGCACCTGTATGGCAGAAGAAGGCACCCCAATGGGGAACTAGGACAAGGACACAGCAGGACAATAGGCAGCTTGTCTTGTGACCCCCCCACGCACTTCCCTTTCTCCCTTTTGTTTATCACTCTCTCCTCTTCTCACTCCTCTGTGACTGCATTGGTGCCTAGAACTTTTGGGGAAAAGAGCAGTGATTTTAAAAAAAAAAGGAAAGACTTATTTCTGTGAAATTCTCTGTGGGTCATTAATAAACCAACGCATTTCCGCCTTGCCTGAGAGCCCCGGTGAAGCACTAGCTTCTCCAGACCCCCCAGCTCCGGCCATAGCCCTCAGAGAGTCTTACAGCACAGGGCGGCGGCGATGACTGTGCAGGGCAAGGACGCAGCAGGACCTGGGTCTGGGGGCTGCAAGGGGAGCGTGACGCGTTGAATGGACTGGGACACGGAGTCAGAGAAGGTTACTGGGACGAGGGTAGTCCGTTTCCAGGAAAAGTCACGACAGGAACAAAATCTGGGAATCTGGAAAGAAGGATGCATGGGAAGGCATGTGGCAAATGAAGGGAAAAAAGGAAACTCCGGCCGACAGAGGCGCGGCTCAACCTTCAGAGGCCGCAGGTGTCTCTGAAGATGGGGTTCGGCTTGGGTTCGAAAGAGGAGCACCGGTGGGAGAGTCTCCAGCAAGCATCCGGGCCTCCGCGTTCCCTCCCAACCCCCAGCTTTGGTGACTGGGGCCTCTGCAGAACACCGAAGTGCTGCTCCTTGGCGAGCGGGACCCGAATGGAATCTGGGCTCAGAAACACGGGGCCGGGGGCTGCCAGGGAAACAGGGGTCGAGGAGGAGGAGGAGATGGAGCAGCCGGAGACCGAAACGCCCCGGCGTCCCCCCAGGGGACCCGCGGGAAGGCCCCGGACCATCCCGAACACAAACTCCGCAGGAGGTGGCGGGAAGCCGAGCAGCCATTCCAGGAACAGAAAAGCGACCCTTTCTGGAAGGCGGGACAGCGGAGACGGGACTCCGAACCCGCGGAGGACGCACCCGGGGCGGGGGCGGCTCGCGGCCGCCGGCGGAGCCCAGAATCGGAGCTTTCAGAAGAGGCTCCGTGGGCGGCGGCGCTGCAGGGGCTAAGTGGGGGCGGGGCGGGGCCCTCGGGGGACGGCGTGGTCTCCGGACCCGCGGGTCACAGGAAGCCCCGGGCCGTCTGACGGCGGCCGGTCCCGGCATCAGAGGGGGAAGCCAGTGGCAGAGATGGAGCCAACCAGCGCGCTCGCAGCGCGGGGTCCCCTTCCCCGGGACCCGAGGCGCGGTCGGGCCGCGGCTCTCCGCGCAGGGACCGCACACGCGGCGGACCGGGGACACTCACCGTCCTCCTCGGGGGAGCGGGCGGGAGCGCGCGGGGAGCGGCGGGTGTGCGGACGCCGGACGGGCCGCCGGGGACGGAGCCGCGGTCCCAGGCCGGGGAGCTCGGAGCCGCGGGGACCGGAGCCGGGAGGGACCGACCGCTTTTCTCCCGACGGCTAAGGAGCGGCTGGAGCTGTCCGCGCCTCCAGCGAGAGACCAGGCGGCCGCCATCTTCATTCCCGGCCTCCCCAGCTCTACGGAAAGCGCTCAGGGAACAAAAGCTGCAGCGCGAACTCAGCGCATGACTTAGCCCCGCCCCTGGCAAGGCCAGGGCAGTTCCGAATGCGGTAAAGACGTTTGAGAATCGGCAACGGCCCCTCCCCAGAAGATCAGCAAGAGCATCCGGCCACGGCCAAGCTCACGGATCAAGAACCGCGGAGGGCCAGAGGACGGGAATGGAGCACACTGAATTCATGGCTTCTTCCCCATGATTCTTTCGAAGTTAAGTTTTTTTAATTTTTTTTTCTTATTCTATTTTTTTAATTTTTAAATTTTTTCTTTCCTATTTTAACCTTGTTAAAACGATTTCATCTTATCACTACAAAAATCTTTTAAAACTTTCATTGTTATAGTCATATTCTATCCCTTCACTAGATTTGATGTTATTCTTTTGTATACATATAAGTTTTTCTTTCTTTAAAGTTTTGGGATACAGTTTCTCCTAACAGATCAAAATATACCCCAAATCTAGTGCAGAGCTTTGTTCTAATCTCCAGCATGATCATATTCTCTCCTTTTTTTCCTGTTTTTTTTTTTCAAACAACTTATCAATTCCTTTTTTAGAATCTTTTAAAATTTTCATCTTTACAATCATATTCCATCCCTTCATCATGTTTACCCTTTTTTTTTTTGTATATATATATATAATGTTTTTCTTTCTTTAAAGTTTGGGGAGGAGGTTTCTTCTAACAGACTAAAAAACACCCAAAATAAAGTATGTGGCTCTGTGTGTGTATATATACACACACAGAGCCATATACATACTTTATGTGTGTGTATATGTATATATATATATACACACAAAGCCACATACTTTATTTTGATTTATATATATAAATTTGATATATATATATATAAATTAGAATATATATTTTATATTCTAATTTTTTTTCTTTCTCCTTTCTTCTCCTTCTGGTTTCAGGTCTCTTCTGATTTGGTTAGTGTATATTTTCCTGGGGTCATTACTACCCTTTTAGTACTTTGTTCTCTCATTCATCTATTCTTATCTGGATAAAATGACAAGGCAGAAAAACTCACCTAAAAAAAAAAAAGGAACAAGAGGAAGTACAGACAACTAGGGACCTAATTAATACAGACATTAGTAAGATGGCAACACCAGAGTTCAAAATTATGATTATTTCGGGGCTTGAGAAAAGTAGAGAAGATACTTTAGAATACCTTTCATGAGAAATAAAAACCCTTTCTGGAGAAATAAAGGAACTAAAATCTAAACAACTTGAAATCAGAAAAGCTATTTATGAGGTACAATTAAAAAAGGAGGCTCTCCTTGCTAGGAAAAATGAGGCAGAAGAGAGAATTAGTGATATAGAAGACCAAATGACAGAAAATAAAGAAGCTGAAAAAAAAAAAAGAGAGAGAGAGATAAATAACTACTGGACCACAAGGGGAGAATTCAAGAGATAAGTGATATCATAAGATGAAACAATATTAGAATAATTAGAATAATAATAATAGAATAAAAAATATTAGAATAATTCCCAGAAGAAGAAGAAAGAGGGGGGTAGAAGGTATATTAGAGCATATTGTAGCAAAGAATTTCCCTAATTTGGGGTAGGGAACAATTATCAAAATACAGGAGGCATGGAGAATCCCCCTTAAAATAAAAATAGGTCAACACCCCATAATCTAATAGTAAAACTTACAAGTCTCAGTGAAAAAGAGAAAATCCTGAAAGCTGTTTGGGAGAAGAAATCTATAAACTACAGTGGTAGAAATATGCTCTAAAGCTAGAACTCCATCACAAGAGGAAAGTTGGAAAGAACTCAAATACATGGAGGCTAAAAGTATTCTACTAAAGAATGAATGGGTCAACCAGGAAATTAAAGAAGAATTTTAAAAAGTCATGGAAACAAATGAAAACAAAAACACAACTGTTTAAAATCTTTGGGACACAACAAAAGTGGTCCTGAGAGGAAAGTATATAGCAATACAAGTCTTTTGCAAGAAATAAGAAATGTCTCAAATATACAACCTCACCCTACACCCAAAGGAGCTGGAGAAAGAAGAGCAGAGAAAGCCTAAACCCAGCAGGGGAAGAGAAATGATAAATATAAGAGCAGAAATCAATGAAATAGAAACCAAAGAATGGTAGGGTAGATCAAAAAAACTAGGAGCTGGTTCTTTGAAAGAATTAATAAGATTGATAACCCTCTGGCCAGACTGACCAAGAAGAAAAGAGAAAGGACCCAAATAAATAAAATCATGGATGAAAGAGGAGAGGTCACAACCAACACCAAAGAAATACAAAGAATTATAAGAACATATTACAAGCAACTATACACCAGCAAATTTGATGATCTGGAAGAAATGGATGCATTCTTAGAGACATATTGACTACCACAACTGAACCAGGAAGAAATAGAAAACTCGAACAGACCCATAACCAGTAAGGAGATTGAAGCAGTCATCAAAAATCTCCCAACATACAAGGGACCAGGGTCAGACGGCTTCCCAGGGTAATTCTACAAAATATTTAAAGAAGAATTAATACCTATTCTCCTGAAATTGTTCCAAAAATAGAAATGGAAGGAAAACTTCCAAACTCATTTTATGAGGCCAGCATTACCTTGATCCCAAAACCAGACAAAGACCCCATCAAAAAGGAGAACTACAGACCAAAATCCTTGATGAACACAGATGCGAAAATTCTCACCAAAATATTAGTCAACAGGATCCTACAGTAAATTAAAAGGATTATTCACCATGACCAAGTGGGATTTATTCCTGTCCAATGGAAAAAGTCTCTTCAACAAATGGTGTTGTACAGCCACACATGCAGAAGAATGAAACTGGAACATTTCCTCACACCACATTCAAAAATAGTCTAAAAATGGATGAAAGACCTCCGTTTGAGACAGGAATCCATCCAAATCCTTGAGAAGAACACATGCAGCAACCTCTTCAACCTCAGCTGCTGCAACTTCTTCCTAGAAACCCGCCAAAGGCAAGGGAAGCAAGGGCAAAAATGAACTATTGAAACTTTATCAAGATCAAAAGCTTTTGCACAGCAAAGGAAACAGTCAACAAAACCAAAAGACAATTGAAAGAATGAGAAAAGATATTTGCAAATGATATATCAGATAAAGGGCTAGTATCCAAAATCTATAAAGAACTTATCAAACTCAACACCCAAAGAACAAATAATCCAATCAAGAAATGGGCAGAAGATATGAACAGACATTTCTGCAAAGAAGACATCCAGATGGCCAACAGACACAAAGTGCTCCACATCACTCAGCATCAGGGAAATTAAAATCAAAACCACAATGAGATACCACCTCACATCAGTCAGAATGGCTAAAATTAACAAGTTAGGACATGACAGATGCTGGCAAGGATGTGGAGAAAGGGGAACCCTCCTACACTGTTAGTGGGAATGCAAGCTGGTGCAGCCACTCTGGAAAACAGTATGGAGGTTCCTCAAAAAGTTGAAAATCCACCCTATGACCCAGCAATCACACTACTGGGTATTTACCCTAAAGACCAAATATAGTGATCCAAAGGGGCACGTGCACCCAAATGTTTATAGCAACAATGTCCACAATACTCAAACTATGGAAAGAATTTAGATGTCCATCAACAGATGAATGGATACAGAAGAGTGATGTGTATCTACAATGGAATATTATGCAGCCATCAAAAATGAGATCTTTCCATTTGCAATGATGTGGTTGGAACTAGAGGGTATAATGCTAAGTGAAATAAGTCAATCAGAGAAAGACAATTATCATATGATCTCTCTGATATGAGGAATTTGAGGGGCAGCAGGGGGGGCTATGAGGGGTGGGGAGGGGAAAATGAAATAGGATGGGATTGGGAGGGAGGCAAACCATAAGAGACTCTTAATCTCAGAAAACAAACTGAGGGTTCCTGGGGGTGGGTGGGAGGCATAGTGTGCATGGGTTATGGACATTGAGGAAGGTGTGTGCTATGGTTAGTGCCGTGAATTATGTAAGACTGACGATTCACAGACCTGTACCCCTGAAGCAAGTACTACATTATATATTAATAAAAAAAAGGAAAACAGGAGGCTTTAATGAACGCATTGAATGGGGCTGGCCCCCCATTTGCCACATAGAATAACCCATAGTTGTGGTTATATAATTATATACAATGATTGACAGGTATAGAAAATAAGCAAATGAACTAATGAGACAATCATTTTTAACTCTGAGGTAGAGAAAATGTTATATAAGAGAGAAATTGTTTCTGAGTACAGCACTCAGCCATGAATAATTTTCATATTGGCATTGAATATTGATTTAACCCCAAATTGTAACTCTATTAGGAGGAAGAGGGAAGATTTCTAAGAATGTTAAATTCTCATCTTCTGTATTAGGAAGTCTATGTTTAATACCTGAATGAAAAATCAAGAAATAGTAGGTAAATACATGTACACACAAAGCTACAAGATGGTGAAAGCATTTACTGTATAGAGCAAGGATCGGGGATGGGAGATTTATTTAAATTTTTGAATGTATACGTTTTAATGAAGATGGTGCCAAAGGTGAAGAAGGAAGCCCCTCTTCCCCCAAAGCTAAAGCCCAACCAAAGCTCTGAAGGTCAAGAAAGCAGTGCTGAAAGGCTTCTACTGTCACACACACACAGAAAGAAGATATGCATATAACCTACCTTCTGATGGCTCAAGACCCTGCATCTCCAAAGGCAGCCCAGATATCCTCAAAAGAGCATCTCTAAGAGAAACAAACTTGACCACTGTGCCATCATCAAGTCCCTCCTAACTACCAGGTCAGCCATGAAGAAAGTAGAAGACAACAACACACTTGTGTTCATTGTAGATGTCAAGGTCAACAAGCGCCAGATCAAACAGGATGTGAAGAAGCCCTATGACATTGACATGGCCAAGGTCAACACCCTGATCAGGCCTGGTGGAGAGAAGAAGGCATATGTTCAGCAGCCTCCAGATTGTGATGCTTTGGGTGTTGCCAACAAAATTGGGATCATCTACCCTGAGTCCAGCTGGTAAATCTAAATATAAATTTTTTCACCGTAAGAATTTTTTATAGTAGTTAACAGAGATACAGTAAAGTGTTAGCATTATGGTTATATATAAAATATATTAAACATCATACATGGGTATATGTATGTGCTCACATATATATTTGTAGTAAGTATAGAGGATGTCACAGTTTGAAAGATATGTCAAAGCCCTTGCGTGTTTAAGAAATCTTGTATTTTTAGACTTCAATTGTAGTATGTTTGAAGATTCTGAATCTCATCACTTCTTCCATCACTAAGCAACTCAGCAATGAAAATGTAATATTTTTGACCTCCTCCCTCCCAACGTTTCTTCAGGAAACAGCGGGGAAATGAATTTCAGTAATGTATGAACATGTAATGCGAATAAATCTTGAGGCCCTAAGTACTGACAAAGAAGCAAAGTCAGCAATTAAAAAAGTAATTTCGATGTTAGTAACATCATTTAACAATATTGTAATGGAGCCACAGTTTCTAGAATATCCTTTTCTTTGTGCTTCAGTTTCCTGACACCCTGACTACTCCGAAGTCAACCACTTAATTCTTCACTCTTCCCCGGACTAATCTCCAAGCATCTAATCTGTCCTGTTCTGGCGTCTTTCTACCCAATCTCCTGGTTTTATATCACCAAAGCTCTTGTTGTAAGGTGTGGGCAGAGAGAAAAGATAGCATTGTCTTCAGCAGGTAAAAAAGAAGAGAGAAGTCCTGGGAATATTTATTAATGAATTTTGTTTTCATCACCAATGCAAAAAAATTATTTTTAACTAATTCCTCATTATCACAAATAAATGAAATGATAATTCAGGTGTTCTTTTGAATGTTTTCACATGAACATTCTTATAAGTTGTTATTTTGAGAAAAAAGTTTAAGATAAATTAACTCATACATAGTGACTCTGAAATGGAAATAACTAGAAATTTTTAACAAGTAGCTTTTAAATATAGAAATGCACAAAGAATAAATAATAAAACCAGTGCCTCACCACCCAAAATTAGGAGATACTAACAGGTTTTCATGTTTGCTTTAGGCACTTTTTAAAATTTTAAGAAACAAGATGTTAAATGTTAAATTAAACAACATGTTAAGGGCGCCTGGGTGGCTCAGTGGGTTAAGCCGCTGCCTTCGGCTCGGGTCATGATCTCAGGGTCCTGGGATCGAGTCCCGCGTCGGGCTCTTTGCTCAGCAGGGAGCCTGCTTCCTCCTCTCTCTCTGCCTGCCTCTCTGCCTACTTGTAATCTCTCTCTGTCAAATAAATAAATAAATCTTTAAAAAAAAAATAAACAACATGTTAAAAATTAAATTAAATACATAAGGACCAGGGGTCACAGGATTTGGAGGTTCTTTAACAAGGGCAGTTGGCAGGGAAGGGCAGACATGTTCTGAGAGTGGCTCCGTGAAGTTGATAAAAAAAAAGAAGAAAAAATTATAGCTGGGAATTTATAGCAAAAATTATAGTTCATGCTGGACTGTTAGAAAAATCCTTCCTTATAGAAACAACTATCCTTGTATATTTGCCTACTTGTTAACCATTTCCAGTATGTCTCATTCCTTTCGGTAGATTCAAATTCCGAATAGTATTATCTCCCTCCAGCTTAAACAACGTTTTCTAGCACAGTTTGTGATATGGGTCTGCTCACAACAAACCATCTTTTATTATTTTTTTTAAAGATTTTATTTATTTATTTGACAGAGAGAGATCACAAGCAGGCAGAGAGGCAGGCAGAGAGAGAGGAGGAAGCAGGCTCCCTGCAGGGCAGAGAGCCCGATGCAGGGCTCGATCCCAGGACCCTGAGATCATGAGGTGAGCCGAAGGCAGACACTTAACTGACTGAGCCACCCAGGCATCCCTCTACTTGGTACTTTTTGAGTTTCCATATCTTTTCCGAGATTCTTCATCTCCTCACTTATTATATCCATTTTTTTCTTGTAAAATCCTTTATCATTTATCACTTATTTAAAGTCTTTTCATCCTGAATCCTAAATGTGGAACTTTTTATTGACTTTTTCCTTCTCTTGACTTGTCTTCATATTTTCTTACTCCTTCACATGTATACTATTTTTTATTGCACAGGCACACTTTATTTTATTGAGCTTTGCTTTATTATACTTTGCAGATCCTGCATTTTTTACAAAATGAGGGATTGTGGTAATCCCGCACAAAGCAAGTCTATTGGTGTCATTTTTCCAACAGCTTTTTCTCACTTCATGTCTCTGCATCACATTTTGGTTATTGCACCATATTTCAAACTCTTTCATTATTATCATATTTGTTATAGTGATCTGTGATCCGAGATTTTGACTTGCTGAAAGCTCAGATAATTAACATTTTTAACAATAAAGTATTCTTTTTTAAAAAAGATTTTATTCATTTATTTGACAGACAGAGATCACAAGTAGGCAGAGAGGCAGGCGGGGACGGAGGAAGCAGGCTCCCTGCTGAGCAGAGAGCCCGATTTGGGGCTCAATCCCAGGACCCTGAGATCATGACCTGAGCTGAAGGCAGCGGCTTAACCCACTGAGTCCCTCAGCTGCCCCAATAATAAAGCATTCTTCAACTAAATTACTCACTTTTTTTTAGACATAATGCCTTTGAACACTTAATAGACTTCAGTTTAATGTAACATAACTTTTATATGCACTGGAAAATAAAAAAAATGAATTTAACTCACTTTATTGTGATATTTGCATTCTTGTGATATTAACTTTAAATGGTCTAGAACAAAGCCTGCAATCTCTGTGAGGTATGCCTGTATATTGACACATTATAGAGAACCTGGATTCTGTTATCTTTTTCTGAAGAGTGTTGAATTTTGTCCTAGGACATCTAGCAGATCTGCGGGCAGATTGCCTGGATTTTGGTGGAGGCTTGGCTCTAGGCTCTGTTACGGTGGATTCATTTTAAGTTTGCTCTTAGTCCTGGGTTATGCTTCTTAATCCCAGGGCATGACCCTTTTAGAATTTTTTTACGAGTCTGAAGTGTTTGCCACACTCCTCTAATTTGGGGAGATTTGAGCCCTAAAGTCTATCTTTCTATTTGAAATTCCTGTTCAGCATTTTCCACCTTCTAGCTCTTCCTTTCTTCTGGTCTCAGTGCAGTTTCCCCCTGTTGCGTCTGCATTTTCAAATTCAGCAAGAACTTGTGGAGTATTTATGTAGAGATTTTACAGCCCCCTCCTTTCTAATATTTCCCTCACCTTTCAATGCAAGCTTCTCTGGCAGCTCCCACCTCTCAAATTTGACTCTTCAGCCTGTGAAGACTGTTGCTTTTTACTTGAATTCCAGTTCT
This sequence comes from Mustela erminea, assembly GCF_009829155.1. NCBI lineage: Eukaryota > Metazoa > Chordata > Mammalia > Carnivora > Mustelidae > Mustela > Mustela erminea. Next base: position 38,989,636 of record NC_045633.1, on the reverse strand, counting down.
CATTCTTCAGGCAGACTAGCGAGTGCCTTCAGGAGAAAAGCTAGTCAGATGTGAATCTCACAAAGTTGACTTCCATTCTCCCAAGCCTTTATCCCCCTAATTTCTGCATGCTTTTGGTTACTTCCTAAGGATATTATACAATTGTTTTAATATTTTCTCCATAATTTATAATTGTTATGAGCACGGTGGTTTTGCCTGATAGAAGGCACCCTGCCATTATTTAGAGCTGGAAGAAAAAAGAATGAAGAAATAAAGTAGTGATGTCCACTATCATTACTTCTATTCCACATACTAGAGGTCCTAACAAATGCAACAAAACAACAGGAAAAGATAAGGTACTTGAAATGGAAAAGAAGAAACAAAACTTGAATTATTTGCAGATGACATGGAAATTGAAAGTAATCTACAGAAAAAAACTTGAATTATATGAAGAGTTAAGGAAGGATGCCAGGAATTGGTTGTGTTCTACATATTAGCTTCCAGTCTTTTATTTTTTAATTTTATTTTTTCATTTTTTTATTATGTTCAGTTTTTGATGTATTATTCAATGATTTGAGAACAATAAATATTTGTCTTGGATTCAGAACAACTTTGCCATCCTAATTCTTATTCACATTTATCTGGTATCTTGAAACAATTTGAGTTTTGCTCTCTCTGATTTATTATCTCTTCCAGAAGAACTTTGGCTAAAAGAGAAGAGATTTCACGGAGACCAGGTATAGAGAAGACAAGGGACCCCTTGCTCATGGGGTGTGGCACATGCTTGCTGGAATAGACCAGGGAAGGTCAAGCACAATGAGCTCTTTGGAGGCAAAGATGTGTCTTGTTCACTGAAGTATTCCCAGCTGCTAACACGATGGCTCTAGTGCAGAATGGGTCTCAATCAATGTTCCCCGGAGGAATGTGATTGTTATTTTTAAATATTTGCAGGTCAGGCAGGGAGGAGGAAGTGACAGTCTGCGAAGGAGCTCTCAGAGGGTCAGCACCATCTGAGGACCTTGAATTCCTGCACACAAGGGGTCAGGCAGAGGCTGGATGGACACCTGGCAGAGGTTGAAAGATGTGACTCAAACAACAGCTGGGAATTTGGGTTTTGACCTTCAGGTTGGTAAATGGAAGAAAAACTGAAGAGTGACAGGGTAGCCAGCCTCCAAGGTGGACCTCAATGACTCCTGCCTCCTGGCATTCAAGTCCTTGTGCAGGGCCTTCCCACACTGAACTGGAACTGGCTGTGTGACCGACATATTGAGATGCAAGTCATAGAAGGTGACTGCTGGGACCTGGTCATAGAAGGCACTGCAGTTTACAGCTGGGTGTCCTGCATTATTCACTCTGGGAGAAGCCAGCCTCATGCGCTAAGGACTCTCAGACGATCCTGTGGGAGACCATGTGGAGAGGAGCAAGCTGGCCAGCCTGAGCTTGAAACTGTGTGAGCCGGCCACCTGCGGGAGCAGACTGTCCAGCCCCAGTCAAACCTTCAGATGATTCCAGGCCCAGCAGACATTTGATTACGACCTTACAAGAGACCCTGATCCAGACACATTCAGCTGAGCCACTCCTGAATTCCCGACTCATGGATAGTATGAGAGAGAAAAATGACTATCATTGTTTTCAGCCAGTTGGTTTGAGAGTGGTTTGTGACACATCGTCAGTGATATTCGACTGTGGAATTTCATTCCAGTTCTCTTTAGTGATAACAATCTATGTCATTTTTATTTATTTTTTATTTTTTCATTTTTTTATTTCTTTACTTATTTGATTTATTTTTAACTGAGGTATAATTAACATACAGTGTCATATTTGTTTTAGGCGTATGATATAATGATTTGGCAATTGTATTCATTACTCAGTGCTCACCCCAAAAAGCGCTCTTCATCTCCTTTATCTGTTTCCCTCATCCCTGCGCTACCTTCCCTCTGGCCACCACCAGTTTGGTCTCTGTATGTGAGACAGCCCCTGTGGAAAACAGTATGGGGTTTTCTCAAACAAACAAAATTACCATATGATCTAGTAATTCCACTACTGGGTATTTCTCCAAAGAAAACTAAAACACTAATTCAAAAAGATATATGTACCTCTATGTTTATTGCAGCATTATTTACAATAATCAGGATACAGAAGAAACCCAACTATCCGTCCACAGGTGAACGGCCAACAAAGATGTGGTATTTACACAATGGAATATTACTCAGCCATAAAAAAGAATGAGATCTTGCCATTTGCAGCAACGTGGATGGACCCAGAGGGTATAATGTTGAGTAAAAGAAGACACATAGAGAAAGACAAATATCACATGATTTCACTTATGTGTGGAATTAAAAAAAAAAAAGAAAAACAAGAAACAGAAAAACAGACTCTTAAGTACAGAGGACAGTCTATGCTATTTTTACATTTTATCCCTCGTCTTCACGCACCAGAGACAAGGGCTCTCAGCACCGTCTAGGTCCAGCACATCTGAGGTTGGGAAGGTTGTGCTGAGCAGGAGTGCCAGCATGCGAGTGAAAGACCTTCTCCTCTGACAAGGAGCTCCTGAAAGACGAGAATCCTCGCCCTGTGTTTGTATTCCCACCAGCATAGTGCCTGCCGCAGTGTGGGTGACCTTTAAATGTTCTCTGAATAATGAACAAATAAAGGTGAGTCTGTCAGAAACATTCTCTGGACCTCGGGTGTCGCCTCACGTTCTTCTGCTTCAGTCTTGCTGGCACATTCCTCAGCAGAGGGCAGTGTAGTGCATCCCTGAGAGGCCTGACAATTCATCCGTTGAAATAGGTAATCTCCCCAAGTTTTATGGTTCTGTTATTTGGGGGATAATTGCTTCTTGCAATAAACCCTAGATTTATATACGACCAGAAAACTACAAGGGCAAAACACAGCTCAGCACGCCTGAAGCTGATGAATCCAGTGGTTGCACATAGAGATATGCAAATTAATTGACCTCATCCTGGTAATGATACAATGCTACCTCCATTAGCGCACTAAAAGCTTGGATACATAGAATTTATTTTCATTCTCATTTCAATAATAACCAAAGTGTTTGAGGGTAGCCCACAAGACACTTGAAGATCTGGAAAGGATAAGGCAAGGACTAGAAAAGGAGAATTAATCTGCAGCACGGATGAACCTTGAAACGTGATTACTAAGTAAAAGAGGCCAGTCACAAAGGACCACAGGATACAGGATTCCATTTCTAGGATGTGTCCAAAGTAGGCAAATCTATAGAGATAGAAAATAGATTAGCCTGGGGCTGGGGGAGATGGCGCAATGAGGGATTACATCTAAGGGGGGGATCTGATTGGGGGTGTGATCAAAATACTTGAAAATTAAGTTGAGGTGATGCTTGCAAAACTCTTTGAACATACTAAAAACCGTTGAGCCGCATGCTTTCAATGGCTGAATTGTAGGGTGTATGAATTCTAAAAGCGTAAAAGAGAATGAATAATGTTCAACCAGAATTTTACATTCATCCTATTACCCTCCAGGTTTCGTCTCCCTCTGTGATGGAGGTAATGACCTCCCAAGGACGGAACATGCCGTCACCCGTACATCCTGGATGGCATGTGTCGGGGGTGGGGGACCCATGTACAAACACGACTCTTCGATGCTTGGCGGCTGGTCTGTTTTCTGACTGTGGCCGTGGTGCTGGGAGGGGTGCCTCTGTTCACGGACAATGACCCGTCGGAATGAGAGGCAGGGCTCTCATTCTGATCACCAGTCCCACCGCTGGAGCCACAGGGGTTGACCTGGAGGCTGGCCTGGTGCCCTTGCCCTGTTGGCTTTAACTAGGGGTCTAACAGTGTTTGTGACCACAAGAAACAGCAACCCCAGGACAACAAAGGCGCCAGGGCTTTGCTTCTAATGCTCACTCGACTTCTATCAAAGAGGGGCCTTCTGCCAGTTTGCACGGCAGCTCCTCTAGTAAGCACTTCCAAGAAGGTGGTGCTCTCTGGAACCAGCGATCTCAGCGATTGGGGAGAAAGCCTAATCCGTCTTTAGAAGAAGCATCACCCGCTGAGAATTAGAGGTTTGGCCTCTAGTTCCAGCCATGTGGTTGACTGACCAAGATCAGACTGACCCTGAGTCCTTTCTGACCTTGGGTATGTCAGTACATTGGACTTCATATCAGAATTGAGGCTTAGAATGGTCAGGTTGTTCTCAGTTTTAAATTCTGGGACTTGCTGCTTTACCGCTTCGGGAACAGGTGCAGTCCAAGTGTTGAAGACTAACAGAGAGGGGGTAAACCTCTGCTGTCTCTTTCCCGTCTGCTGTCTCTGCGGTTTGCAACAGTCATCATTGGAAAACCAGCGGTTCCTGTGATCACGGTGACCACAGTGGTTTTAGCGGCTATTACTGGGCTGGGTACCCGACCGTTTGCACCTGCCAAGAGGGGTGAGGCTGGGAACGTGACGGGGCCCTGGAGGAGCTGCCTTTGACAGCTTGAGCCTCTTGCTTGGCCTCTAGGGTTCGCCTCATATCTTAGTCAAGGTACAATTCTCCCCACTATATGATATCTTCAGGAAAGAAATGTAACTCATAGCATCTTAAGTGACATATTGCCCGAAAGGACATGCTGATGTGTTCTACTTGCATGAAAATGATGCTTCTTGTTCCCTCAGGGCCTCTGGTCGTGTAGCAGGAAGAAAACAATGCAGCCATCGTGGTGGCTGTTCTTTCTTCTCCTCCAGTTCCCGTGATCCCAGTCCCTCCCCACTGCCGCCAGCTCTGCAGAGAGCAGAGGCCCCCCTCGCAGAAGGAGGCCTGGTTTGCCCTCCGCAGACCTGAAGACCCTTGTGCGAAGCCTCGCTGAATGAGCCTGGGTAGAAGGAGCTGCTGTCCGGCTGCCAGGCTGTGATTCAGCATGTGCGATACATATCATTGTACGAAATGGGGATGATACAAAAAATGGAGAGAGAAAGTTACCCGTAGTCTCACCACTTAGAAAGCCACATTAGTCAATAGTTTCCAATTTTTGAGCATTATTTTAAGCACTAAGCATTCTGCTGTGTAATAGCATACATTACGTAATGCAATTTTCACAAACAGTCTCTGAGATGTGTGCGATTATGTCCTAGAGCCGAGAAAGAAACAATTTCAGAGAAGTGGGGCAACGTGCCCAAGGCAGCCCAGCCAGGAAGCCACGGAGCTGAGATTCATTAAAATCCCATCGAGCTGACTCCAGGGTCCTTGTGCTCTGTAACCTTCCCTCCTGACGTTGTGCACTATTTTGTCGCAGGTTCTTTGTTTGTTTGTTTCTGTTTTTGTCTTCGTGACCTCTGTTTTGTTCTATTGTGCATGATCGCAGTCCTACTGTGTTTTCTGGAGGCCTCCTAACCGCCAGACTCCCAACCCTCCGGCCCTCTCGGGGACTGGATCTAGGCAGAACTTCACCCTGTAGACAGGGTCCCTTTCTGGAGGACCCCAGCGCACTCTACCAATACGGAAGGTCTTTTTCTGCTTGGCAGGGAGAAGCCAGGCTCTCTTTTTCAGTCTTTCCTCAGTTCCTAATCTCTTGAAGATTTACTTGCAATCCTTTGCCCAAGAAAGCAAAGACTCAGAAGCGAGTTACCTGTGTGGGGGTTGATCTCCACTGGGCTGTGCGGAGAGCTGTGGCTAGGAGCCAGGAGGCCCGGCTGCCTGTGAGTTGCCGGCAGGGGCTCCCTCAGACCTGTGGTGGGCACCGAGGACAGAGGAGGACACCTCCGGCAGCCCCGCAATGGGGTGCTGAGGACAGGTCTGTGCGGGGACTCTGCGGGGAACGCAGCCGGACCGCACGATGATGGAGCCTGTCAGGGGCTTGCAGGCTGGGGCTGCAGCACGGATCTTTCCCTGGACAGGGCACCTCCCCTCACACCCCTTCCCCACTCCTCATGGACTCCTAGAACATACTCTTCTCACCCAACCCCTCCCCGCTGTCTTTTTGTTCTGTCCAGTTTTCAGGACCATCAAATAAGGGCTCTTTCAAGAGGTTCCCTTGAGGCAAACAGCCAAAAAGCAGCATTTAGTTCTGCAGCGGGGCCGGGGGCCCCCTTGACGGGATTGAGCTGCCTTAAGAGAGAGACTCTTCCTCGAGATTCACGGCCCCCGCTCTGATTCCTCACCCTTCACAGGACATCAGGCTTACGCTGTGAGGAAAGTCTTATAAGGAAAATGTGAGCAAAAATAAAGAGCTCCAAACTCTGCTTTCTTACATCCGCTGTGAATCTTTACAGATTGTGTCAGAAATCAGAGCCCCAGGAAGGGCTGGGACCACACGATGTCTTGCATTAAAGTGAGAGAAGCTGTGATGATTGTTTTTGGTAAAGGGAGAATGATTTTTCTTTTTTCCCTGCGTGTTTCCAAAAGAGGGACGCCCTTTGGTCTGCATCCTGTAGGAGGACCACGGAGGCGACAACCTCCACACCCATTCCCACCACGTACTTGCTTCTTACTTGGGCAGGTGGTGGCTGAGGTACTCCCAGAACCCAATAGTCCTTGGTCCACATCATCAGGAGCTGAGTCACTGCGTTTCGGAAGCAAAGAAAGTGTCCGCCACACCTATCGGGACCATCTGCCTCAGCCTCCTGTCCCCATGAGTAAGCCCTCCTGGGTCAGAACGGTGGCGAGTTTTGAGCAGTAACTGGATAGGTGACGCAGGCCTGTGGGCCTCCACGACACTGACAGTGTTAAGCGGAGACCCACCAAGGACTCTGGTCCAAGGCACATGTACAGCAGCAGAGTTTAGCAGAAAGCTCTGTTCCTGGAGATCCTTAGGTACTATCTGACCATCAATAAGAATTATTCCTTGTCATCTACTGGGCTCCCCTTGTGTGCATTCTCTTACCTGCTGGAATCCTGGAGCAAAGAGGAAGGGATCCTTAAGCCCTTTAACCTCTAGCAACTTCCAAGGTACTTGTCCTTGAACTCAGGCTCCAACTTCCCTAATCACTGGATCGCTACTTTTTAATCTCCCAACAGGGGAATTTTCTTTCCTGGTCTCAAAGCCCAGAAGGAACTTCTTTCCCATCTTTGTCATACCTGTCAAACCTTTATAACTTCCCGTTTTGATCCTCACCTGGTCCCTACTCATCTTTCCTTTTTTCAGACTCTTCTTTTTAGCTTGTCAACCCCCGCAGATATCGGTCCATTCCTGACCCACATCGGAGAGCAGATAGAGACACATCCGCCTCTGTGATGATTACACGTAAGTGTGACACACACGTGTTGCACGATGTGTACCTGTGCACCGCATTCCCAGGAATGTCCCTGAATTCTGAGCCCTTTAAAGTTTTTTAGAGAAGCAAGCTAAATTTTGGTCTAGATGTATTTTTTAACTTTGTAGTTAAAGTAGCTAATAAAATAATTAATTTTGGTGTTTCATAAGAAAATCTACTAGCATAGTACATGGTAGGTAATCAATGAATATTTGTTACGAATGGATGAATGAAAGGACATGAAAGAAAAATAAATGGCGGTAATAAAAATTTAAAAACATTAAATTGCTTTTTTTAAAAAATCACAGCATAAATAAATATTACCATAGTAAAAAAGGGTATAGTACAGATGATTTACAGATTTACATGTTATTACTACAGCATCTTTGTTGAGAATTCCATTGTTAATATATCTATATTATATCCATTGCATTGTTATTATTGTTATTGTATCTACATTTGGTCCAATACAAGTTAACCTTTAAATTAAGCAAAATGACCGTGGATCAACTTAGCTTACCACAGTTTGTACATAGACAGCACAACTTAAATTTTCTTGAACTCCTTATTTTTAAATAAGATTTATGTATAGATTTGAAAAAAGTGTTTTAATTAAAATAGTGAAAATTTTAAAAATAAATTCTATGATGATTCATGGTCACAACTATTAATGGTACATCAGAAATGGTGACCTGGGTCAGAGAGGCTGAGGGTTATGTGCCTGTCTTGCAGACTGGGTATAAGAGACTGCCCTTTTCTCTCTTGCTTAGGAAACTATAGGACTTTCACTTCTGGTCAAGGTGGAGTGACAGGTGCCAGATTTACTATCCAGTCTTAAATAAACTAAAAACGAACTACATAAAAACACTTTAAGACATTGGACATCAGACTAAAAATGACAGTTCTCCCAAAGAGATGAAAAAAACAAAAAAGAGGTGAGCCTTACAATTTACTCCCAGTTTACTCCTTTGAGAGAATACCCAGATAGTGCTGCAGGGAGGGTAAACCCAGGCAGGGCCTGGCAGACTTCCTCAGTTGAGAAGCGATGGCTGACAGTCTAGGCGATGAAGGAGGCTAGAAGTCAAAGGCCTCAGAAGCAGGAAGGAGAAGCCATACAGAGGAGACCTGTGATCTGCAGAGGGCAACCCCTAAGTTTTGAGCTGAATACTGATGAGTGCTTGCGTGTGAGAAAACTACTCAAGAGAACCATTTGGAAGGATGAGAGGTAACAATGTTTGACACTCACACAGGCTGGGAATAGAGCTTATTCCTACCAGCCAGAGTAGAAAAACTCATAATTCATGGACTTTGGGTGGGGTACCCAAAGGGTTTTTCCTCAATAGAATAGCTAAAGACCCAAACATATAGAACTGTTAGGAAACAGCTATTTCATAAAAACACCTTGCGAACATTTATAATAATTTAAAAAATAGCCATCAACCAACAAGGCAAAATTCAAAAGATATTTATTGGATACCACTGTCTGGTATCCAATAAAAAATTACCAGGCATGCATGCCAGGCATATGGCCCATAATGAGAAGAAAAATCAATAATCGAAACCAACACAGAGTTTACAAAGATGTTGGAATTAGCAGATATGATTGATAATGAGGCAACTATTGTGAATGATATTCCATATGTTCCCAAAGTTAAGTGGAGACATGGGAGATATTTATTTTAAAAAGTCCTAAATCAAACTTGTAAAAATAAAATCCACAATATCTTGGATGAAGTATTTACTGGATGAAATTAATGGCAAATTAGTCATTTCAGAATAAAAGTGACTTTTTAGAGACTCAAAGTTATAGCACTAGAAATTGTCCAAAATAAACCACAGAGAGAAAAGAAAGAGCAGAGCCTCAGTGAGCCGTTGGGATAACTCCAAGAAACTTACAAATGTGTTACCAATAAATGTGTAACTTGAGTCCATGACAAAGAACTTCAGACTTCTTCGCAAAGCAGAAAAATATTTGAAAAAATAATGACTGAAAATCTCTCAATTTGATAAAAATATAAACTCATAGATGCAAGAAGCACAAGAAACTTAGCCTCACACACACACACACACACACACACACAGGCATGTCACACGCAAACTACTCAAAACCAGTGATAAAGAGAAAATCATCAAAGCAGTCAGAGTGAAAAGACATGTTATATATAAAAGAACAAGATAAAGATGACAATGGATTTCTTGTTAGGAACAAAGGATGTGAGAGGATAGTGGAATAACATTTCTAAAATACTAAAAGAGTAAAAAAAACAAACAAAAAATACATTTCACCCTAGAAACAAAATATCTAAAGAAAGAGTTCTTTAAATATTAAAAAAAATGAAGAAATTAATGCCCAGCAGATTTCCAATATATGAAATGTTTAAACTAAATCTCTTAGGCAGATGGGAAATGATACTGGATGGAAATATAAACCTACATAAAGAAATGAAGAAAACTGGAAATGACACTATTGAATACATATACAATATTTTCCTTTGTTATTTAAACTTATTTAAAATATATTGACTTTAAACAAAAATAATAATGGAACATTTGATTTAGAACATGGGAAAGTAAAGTGTATGACAACAGTAGCACAAAGTTTGGGAGTGAAGAGGTGGAAGAATATGTCTTATAATATTCTTACATTGTGTGTGAATTAGCAGGTATCACTTAAAGGTAGGCTGTCATAAGTTAAAAATGTATTCTGTAAACCTCAAAGCAACTACTAAAATAACAAAACAAAGCCAACAAAGGGGATAAAATGGAATTATGCAAAAAATATTCACTCAACACACAAGAAGATAGGGAAAAAAGGGAAAAGTGACCAAAGAACAAATAGAAGGAATAAAAAACAAATACCAAGAAGATGGACTTAAATCTAACCATAAGGGGAATCATACTAAACATAAATGGTCTAAACATCCCATAAAAAGGCAGAGAAACTGGATTGGCAATAGTGATATAAGACAAAGTAGATTTCAGAGCAAAGAATATTCACAGTGATTTAAAAAGTATTGATTTCATAATAATGAAATATTATGTAGATTGATTCATCAAGAGGATATAATGATTTTAAGTATTTATGCTACAATAACAAAGATTTAAAATATCTGGAGCAAAAACTGATAGAACTGCAAATAGACAAATCCAAATTATAATGGAAGGTTCCAGTACACCTAAATTAATACTTGAAAAAAATTAGACAGAAAGTCAGTAAAGACATAGAAGATTTAAACAACACTGTCCACCAGGTTGATCTATATGGCTTTTAAGGAACATATGGAGTCTCAGTAAATTTCAATTTCTCAATAGAAGTTTGTTTTATGACTGCAATGGAATTAAATTAGAAATCAAATTAAATTCTAAATCAATAACAGAAAGAGCTTTTAAAAGTCTCCAAATATTTGGAAACCAAGCAGCACATTTTAAATTTTTTAATTTTTAATTTTATTTATTTTTAAGATTTATTTATTTGAGGGGGAAGAGGCTTAGGAAGAGGGAGGGGAGGAAGTAGACTCGCCACTGAGCATGAACCCCACGTGGGGTTCAATCCCATAACCCCAAGGTCACAATCCAAGTGGCAATCAAGAGTTGGACACTCAATTGACTGAGACACCCAGAGTCCCCAAAGTTTTTATTTTAATTCCAGTTAGTTGACATACAGTGTAGTATTAGTTTCAGGCATACAATATAGTGATTCAGCACTTCCATACAACACCTGGTGTTCATCACATTTACACTCCTTAATCCCCATCACCTATTTTAACAGACTGAGACACCCATGCGTCCCCCTCCGTCACCTATTTAACCCATCCTCCCACCCCTTTTACCTTCTAGTAACCGTCAATTGTTCTCTATAGTTAAGAGCCTGTATCTTGCTTTGTGTCTCTCTGTCTCTGTCTCTTATTTTTTTGCCCTTTATTTGTTTTATTTCTTAAATTCCACATACGAGTGAAATCATATGGTATTTGCCTTTCTCAGGCTGACTTATTTTGCTTAGAATCAATAACACACTTTTAAATGAATCATGGGTCAAAGAAGAAATAAAAAATGAAATTTGAGAGCATTTTGAGTGGAATGACAATAAAAATACAACATATCAAAATTTGTGGGATGCCATTCAAGCAGTACTTACAGGAACATGTATAACACATTAGAGAAAAAGAAAGGTCTTAAACCAATAACCCCAGCTTCTATTTTTAGTGCTCTAGAAAATAAAGAGCAAAATTAACCCAAAGCAAATTAAAAGAAAAGAAAATGATCGGAATTAAAAAAAAATCAGTATAAATAAAAAATAGAAAAAATAGAAAATAAAAAACATGGATATTCAGAGAATATCAATATTCTCTGAATATCAATGAAATAAAAATGTAGCTCTTTAATAAGATCAATAAAATTGACAGAGATTCTACGTACATACAGTTTGATGAGTTTGAACGTATGTGTACGCCCATGGCATCATTACCACCATTAAAGTAATAAACATATTCATTACCTCCAAAAATTTCCTTGTGTCCTGTTGCTTGTTTTTGGGGTGTGTGGGGTAAGAACACTTAACATGAGATCTACGCTCTTAAGAAATTTTAAGTCACAACATTGTCTTACCTATAGGTACCATGTTGTAACGAAGATCTCTAGAACTTACTCATCTTGTATAACTTATACCCATTGAACCGGAAGTCCCCATTTCTCCCTCCCCTCATTCCCCAGGAGCACCAATGTATGTTTGACCATTTCAGATACCTCGTATACCTCATACCTCATAGCTCATGTATTTCAGATACCTCATGGAATCAAATGTTCACTGATAGAAAGACGGATGGAGAAAATGTGATATACACATACAATGGAATGAATATTCTTCAGCCTTAAAAAAGAAGAAAATCTTACCATTTACAACAACATGGGTGGACCCGGAAGACATTATGCTAACTAAAACAAGACTTTATGCTAAATGAAAGTGATTTTTCATAGAGGCAAAATGTATTAAACAAAATCTTGATCCATACAAGTACGAATGATAGAGTTCATCAATATTTTATTTTACTTTATTTTAAGTTCATCAAAATTTTAAGAATTAATTTGTCTGTAAGACACTGTTCAGAGAATGAAAAGACAAGGCACAGAAATGTATTTGTGGGATAAAATATTTGCGAGGTATGTGTGTTATACAAATTTTGTATCCAAAATATATAAAGAACTTTCAAAGCTCAATAAAAAGGAAACAAACAACCAATTAAAATAGGTAAAATATATGAACCTATACTTCACCAAGAACTTGTAGGGATGGCGAGTAACCTCGTGAGGAAGACATCATACGTTGGTCTTTAGGGACAAGCAAACTAAAACTATAATATACACCCTGTAATTTATTATTTTAATGAGGTTATTTGTAAATGTTGATTTCACTTTTGCCTCCCAAATACTTTCGATACGCTCACAATTTATCCCTGCATACCAGTGTGTCCGGATACTACAGTGGTCAGGAAGAGTCAGTGGTGGGGCAGTATTTAAAAAAACAAGCAGACAGACACCCTTACTAGGCTTTGGGGTGTTAGGGACTTCCTCTGGGCTTCATACTCTCAACGAAATAAATCTGCTCAGAATGGCGGGGCGGCTTACGGCATGTACTGATTACAGATGTCCCAGGCTCATGCTCTCGTTCGTTCAACCATTCATTCATCATTCATTCATTCATTCATCACTTGCCTGTTGTCTTCCAGGCAATGTGTTAGATCCTGAGGATGTACAGATGAATGCTACGTGATTCCTGCCTTCACAGAGCTTAGAGATTAATGGGTGAGGTAAGGATGTACGAAAAATGCTACGTGAATCCAACAGTAATAGGCAGATCGCATAGAGGACGATTTGGAGAAGAAGGACCCGTTGTCCTGGGAGGAGCCGGCAGACACAGAGGTGATCCTTGGCAAGGTGCTAAACAAGAGAGGCCGGTGACGATCTCTAGGAACATCAGTTAGGTCTTTCCTAACTCCTCTGTGAACTGGTTGCTACACTTGTCTCTTCCTTAACCCCCATCCCCAACTTGTTCTTTGCTTCTTTTGATACAATTCTGCCCTCGGGTCTCAGCTCAATGGATCCTTTCTCTCACATGCTCTCAGGACTCACCTTTTCTTTGCAGCACTTATTCCACCTGTAATTTCATCATTCTGCATACACTTCTGCAGTTGGTTGCTTTGTCCCCACAGCGGAACATAATCTCCAGCAGAAGACTGCCTCTGTGTGATTTGCTTACTTTCTCCACCTCCAGCACCTAATCTGGCACATGGTAAGTGTTCAGCAGGTTTGGGTGGAATGAATGAATGAATGAATGAATGAGTATATAGTCTGAAGAGAAGTGGAAAAGCAAGTCTGAATGTTACAGGATGCTAACATTTGAAGGCTGAAGGGGTTGGTTGTGCAAGCCTCCAGAGTGCTGGCAGGCTCAGGTGAGATGTGTGGCGAGCCCAGGAGAAATCCACTGTCTCTCACTCAAGAGGTGACTCACACCAGTACACTTTGTCCGAGGGCTGGGCTTTGCCAGCCGAAGTCGCTCCAGAACTCCCAGGAGCTCTCAGCCGCATCCACAGTAGACCTTCTTCCTCTACGTCTTCATATTTCTTTGCGGAGCCAAGTTCGTTCAATTTTCAAATAATCTTGGGCATTCTGCACCGGGGACATGTGCCACAAAACCCATTTCCTCAGGGAACTCATGAAGATGTGCTCGAGCAGTGCGGAAAATAAAACATTCTAGAGCAGAGGAATGCAGTTATGCATCTGAAAGAACCGTGTTCGTGGGTTGTCTCAACCACTTTCCAGCTGTGTGATGCTTATTTGGAAAATGGGACAAAGCTGTGTTTTGTTCAACCTTTTTATGAAAAGGTCTAAATTAGATAAGGTCAAGCAATCAATAAATGATTTAGAATGAACACAGGCATATGCGAAGAACCCAGTAATTGTAGTGTTGTCAGAATTCACCACTACAGACACCGTACTGGGAGGGTTAGATCCCCCAGGTCTGGGAGAGTCCGGAAAGGGCACTTGGAACAAGTACCTTTCGCAGCAGATCATGAAGTAAGCACAGGAGAATCCCAGATGAGCAAGTAAGGGAAGAGTGCTTCAGACTGAGGGAATAATGAAGCTCCGGCCAAGTCAGGATAGAAGAGTCCATTGTGCTCCGGGGTCTGGACGAGAGTACATGGGGTCATTGTGAGATTTTGAACATCGCAGGTCTGTTTGAAGACATTTCCCTGAGAGCCTCGTTTTCCCAGGTTCCAGGGAGATCTTTACAACCAATACACAGAGTTCAGAAAAACATCTAAATCTTGGAACTAAGGCAAAGAAAGAACAACATCTTCTTTCAATGTCACACAGGGGTATTGTTGAACAGGCCCCAAAGCATTATTTAATTATAGGGGAATGTACCTTTGTTTGACTCACTATTCATCATTGATTAAAAGCCCAGACACTGTGGAGTTACATGTTAACTCGATAATTTTTTTTTTTTTTAACTGGTGGGGATGCAATTGATTTCTGTCTGGCAGAAAAGATAACTCCAAGTGCTTTACCACCCTATCAAGACATTAACCAGTTTTGTATCTAACCTCACAACTTTATTCTAACATGCTTTTTTCAAAAACCTAGAAATACCCCGTTCCTCAAATGCTTTTTTTTTTTTTTTTAAAGATTTTATTTATTTATTTTTTTAACAGACAGAGATCACAAGTAGGCAGAGAAGCAGGCAGAGAGAGAGGAGGAAGCAGGCTCCCTGCTGAGCAGGAAGCCCGATGTGGAGCTCGATCCCAGGACCCCGAGATCATGACCTGAGCCGAAGGCAGAGGCTCAACCCACTGAGCCACCCAGGTGGCCCCCTCAAATGCTTTTTGAATCAGCTTTACCCAAACTTCTGATTCTCTCATTAGTAAGTTGAATAAATCTTTGATGTGTGTTCATTCTATATTTGCGTGAAAACCATGTTATTAACATTTGACCTCAGCGTTTCAGCCAAAAATCCCCATGAAGGAGTGAGTAATAAAACTGGAAAGCGGGGAATCATTTTTTCGATTTCAGCCCTGGGTTACTCAGCTGAAAACGGATGAGGGAGCACCTTAAGTAGTGGGAAAAATTACTTTGAAGATTAGCGGAGAGCACTGCAAGTCTGAGCGGCATCTTGGGAGCTCGGCAGCTCTGGTCAATGGACCTGGGAGCTGATTCGGCTAATCACGGTTGGGCCAGCATGGACACGGGCCCTGTGCATGGGACAGAGGGGAGGGCTCCCTGACACCAGTAAGATCAAAGTCAGACTAGTAGCAGCATCTTTCCCCATGTGCTGCCAGATGCAAATCTGTTGAAGGCAGAACTCAAGCCAACAGCTGGACAACAACCAGGGACTTGGGCAGCAGAACCTGCCACTTGTGGGAGGGTTAATGAGGGTTTTCGGGCTTCAGGGACCTACACTCCAGTGAAAAACTGGAAACAGGGCAAAAGGTCCGTCTTTCATGTCTGGCCCATGGGTTGGGGGCAGATCAGAGCAGGAAGACTGTGATTTGAGAGCATGTGGAGTCGGGGGGCTCAATCCCAAATACTCCAGATACGGTACCTGGACGCATTCTTCCGTTCAACAAGGATGTAGCGTCTGGTAAATGCCAGGCTCAGATGGCAAGTGGGAAGGCTTCTGTGACTAGGGTTGATAGGGGTGGGGAGGGCAGCACGGTCATGTCCTGTTCTGTCTTTCTCTTGCCTTCATTGTGGTGGGATTGGGAGAAGGGCAATACTCTGTTTACCAAGACTCTATGGGGCTTTGCTAGGACACCCCAAGCGGCGGACAACTGTCGTTCTTGTTAACACTCCGCTTTTTTTGACCACCCCACAGTGCTGGAGGGATTCCCCACGGGATGAGTCAATGCCTCCCCAACATAAAGCTAGGAACAAGCTTCCCCAGACACCCCTGCAGCGGGAGGCAGGCAAGCAACTAAGGCTTTGCCAGTCACATGCTCCCTGGACAACCACGCTTTGGAAGCAACTGACCCACAAAGGCAGGGGACCGTGTGGACTCCACATTGGCAAAGGAGATGCAGAGCCACTCAGCCTTCAGGAAGGGTGCAGGCGCAGCCCTGAAGTCTCCAGGCTCTCAGTGGGCTCCCTCTCCAAAGCAGAGTCCAATTAGACACATCTGCCTCCACTTAGGGATTTACCTGAACATCCAGAGATGTTTCACACAAAAGAAATTCTGGGGAGCAGTTAGAACACCCTGTAGCTCTGTCTTGCCTGTGTCTTTAACGGAAGTGTAGGATCCTTAATGATATTGGTTCCCTTTCATCAGGGAGAGAACAGTGATTGGTTATCATTGAAACAGACCCTCATTCTGGGAATGAATTCTCCTTCCCTGCTCACTAAGCTTCTGGCAACATTGCTTGTGGACTCAATTATGGTATCCCACATAACACGTTTTACAAATTAATTAATCAAGAAGCTCATTTACAGAAAAGAAAATAAGGACATGTAAAAAAAACTAATGTCTCTTCTATCCTCGCAGTAGTCAGGATACGCCATGTTTCCACGGTCATCTCCCATTTCCATGCTGTGCTATTTTTTGAGCAGAATCTCTGGGCCAAATGCTTTTTGTGCATTATGGCACGTATCCAGTTCTCGTAACAGCCCATTTTCCACATAAGAAAACCAAGGGCCAAAGAGGCAAGTTGCCCAACACCACATAACTAATAACTTCAGAGTTGGGCTTGAAACCCATTCATGGCCATATTCTTTTTGCTACATTATGTTCTTCCTTTTTAATGTGGAACAAAAGGGGGAGATTTTGTTTGTTTGTCTATTTAGTTATTGAGGGACAGTTGACATGCAGTGTTACATTAATTTCGAGTGTGCAACACAGTGATTCGGCATGTCTATACAATATGCTATGTTCACCACAAGTGTAGCTACCATCTGTGACCGACCATACAATGGTAGCACAATATCATCGCCTGTACTCCCTATGCTGTGTCTTTTATCCCTGTTATTTATTCATTCCATATCTGAAAGCCTGTATCTCCCACTCCCCTTCTCCATCTTGCCCATCCTCCCCCTCAAGGGGAGAATTTTTACAGTGTTTCTCACGACTCTACCACTTCCCTCTCTCTACTACTTCTACCCTGACTTCAGAATTAGACCCATATTCCAGAGTTTCAAAGGACATTTGAGAATAAGAGGTTGCTTATGAGTTAACCAGTTAGGAAAAGGAATACTGATTCAGGTCACCTCTTCTTGACTGAGTTCAGACAAGATTAAGGAAAGAGGTTTTGTAGCGTATTATGAAGCTACAGTCATCAAAGCAGTGTGGTATTAGGACAGGATAGGTAGCTGTATCAGTAGAACAGAATAGAGGACCCAGAAATAAACCCATGCATCTATGGCCAATGTATTTTGAAAAGGATGTTAAAATCATTCAGTGGGAAAAGAGTAGTCTTTTCAACAAATCGTGCTGAGATCATTGGAAATTTACTTAAAAAAGAATGAGGTTGGACCCCTTCCTCACACCATACACAAAAATTAGCTCAAAATCGTTCGAAGACTTAAGTGTAAGAACGAAAACCAGGGGCACCTGCGTAGTGCAGTCAGTTAAGCATCTGACTCTTGGTTTTGGCTCAGGTCATGATCTCTGCGTCATGAGATGGAGCCCCACATTGGGGTCCTCACTCAACGCAGAGTCTGCTTAAGACTCTTTCTCCTTCTGTTCTTCCCCACTGTGTGCATGCACCACATGCTCTCTCTTTCAAATAAATAAATAAATATAAAAAAAAAACCAACCCAGAACTAAAACCATAAGACTCAGAAGAAAACATAAGGGGCAAATATTCATGACCTTAGATTTGGCAATGGAGTTTTAGATATGACACAGAAAGTACAGGCAACAAAAGCAAAACAGAAATTGTACTTCATCAAAATTTTCATGATGAGCACTGGGTGATATATAGAATTATACCCCTGAAACCAGTATAATACAGTAAGTTAACGATACTGAAATAAAGATAAAAAACTTAATTAAAAATGTGCTCCAGGTCTTCAAAAAAAAGAATATTATCAAATAAATGAAAAGACAACCTACAAAATGGGAGAAAATACTCATATATCATATCATATGTCTGATCAGGGTCTTGTATCTAGAATATACAAAGAACTCTTACAACTCAACAACAAAAGCACAACCTAGTTTAAAAATGGTAAAGAGATCTGAATAGACATTTCTCCAAAGAAGATATATAAATGGCCAACAAACACATGAAAAGATGTTCAACATCATTAGTCATTAAAGAAATGCAAGTCAAAAGCCTAATGAGATAGCTCCTCACAGCCACAAAAACGGTTATTATGGGGAAAAAAAGATGTTTTGGAGAGAATGTGCAGATACTGGAACTCTACATATTGCTGGTAGGAATATAAAGTGGTTCAACAGCTGTGAAAAACGTATCAAACATATGTTTAAATTAGGTTAAACCTACAAGTACTGCATGACCGAGCAGTTCCACTCTTAGATCTGTATCCCGAACGAGTGCGCAAATATTTACAGCGGCGCTATTCGCAAGAGCCGAAAGGTAGATGCAACCCAAATGTCCATCAACAAAAGATAAATTTTGGTGCATATATACAATGGAATATTATTTGATCATAAGAAGGAATGAGGGCCCTACTACGTGCAACAATGTGAATGAACCTAGAAAACAGTCTGGTGAGTGAAGGAAACCAGATCCAGAGGGTCACATACCCTAGGACAACATTTAAGTGAAGTATCCAGAGTAGACGCGTCTGCAGAGACAGAGCAGACTGTGTTGTTCAGGTGCCGGGAGCAGAGCGGACGAAATTCACGTGTTCCGCAGGTGCCCGGTTTCCTCTCGGGACGACGACATTATCTCACAGCCAGGTGGAGGCGGTGACCCCGCAGCATCCCGGATGTGTTCAACGCCACTGGAGTGTTCACTTTACAATTATTTGTTTTATGTTACGTGAATTTCACCTCAATAAAAATGATGTTTTTGAACAGCCTAGAGTGAGCTAAGAGTCGGTGACACAGCAGCAGACTCTGCCCGGGGGTGCTGCTGGGTGGGGGCCCGGCCCCGATCTCAGCCACAAGTTCATCAGGAGCACGTCTGGGGGACTACAGCGAGGGGCACACACCCGCCCCCAGCCCGGGCAGGGGTCTGCGGCGGCCTGGGGGGTGGTGGGCAGCCTGCTGCTGTCTCGGCTCCTTGGGAGTTAACGTGATGCTCTAGGGTTGCTACAAGGCTCTCTCCGGCTCCTCCTCCACCTGCCTGCCGCCGCCGGAGAGGCCTGGCCGGGCTCCAGGATGCTCGCAGCTTCTCCCGCCTGCAGTCTGAGCCGGCAGCCGAGCCCGTGTCTGGCACGACCTCGGCGGGCTCCAAGGGGCCAGGCCAGGCCGGCTCTGGGGCACGGCGGCTGGCTGTGTGGACGCCGCCTACCCATCTCCTCACCCCAGCTCACGGCGCTGGGACTGCTCAGGCAGCCCTGGGAAAGGACTGGGGACCGCCTCCGGGAACACAGGTAAGCGCGGGGGGCTGTCGGCTGTGGGGCCCCACGAGGGGGACAGACAGGCTCGGACACACTGAGTTGTGTGTGACTCTGCACGGGCGTCCTTGTCTGGGACCCACGGGAAGGCTCGCAGCTGTTCTCCAGCATTAGGGGGTGGGGTGAGGTATTTTGGGGACATGCTTCTGGCTAACTTCTCCTTGATCGTCTGAGCCCGACGCAGATATCACCTTCTCCAGAAAGCCTTCCTAAGCCCTAAGGTGCCCTTTCCCCGTGTCCCCAAAGCACGCCAGCACCTCCACATAGCACTTTCTGTACCCCAGTGTAGAATCCTGATGACCTCTCGGCCCCCCACTCTGGACTGTGGGCTCCCTGGGGGCTGGGTGCCTTCCTCCGATGTCGCCTACCTCCCTGTCAGGGACCCTCGAGGTATCTTAGGTGCCCACGGTTGACCTGGGGAGGGAGGGCTAATCTTTTCTCTTCCTTTGCCAGGCAAGTGCCTGTTCACGTGTGTACACACGTGTACGACTCACACGTGACCTCAAGGAAAGTTGAGTGTGTGCTTCAGTCCAGGTCCGTGTGACGGAATCTAGACTATATGGAGCGGCCGTGGTAACGCGTTGGGGGTCAGCCACTGTGGCTTCAAACTAAGTAGCTCAAACTCCCGCATCATACCAAGCGTGGGGCTTCCCTGTCCAGACCTTGAGGGTGTTGGCCCCCACCTGGAGGTCCTCCTGGTTGACCAGATCTCTCACTTAGACCTGTTTTTTTTTGTTGTTGTTTGTTTTTGTTTTTTAATATTCATTCGCTTCATTTCGTTTTCTTCCTTTCCTGGGCTAGGACGAGTCCCTTGGCGGGGGGGTGTCCCCACTCGTCATTATATTAAAGTCTCCATTCATTTTACTGGACTCAGAGTGAGGCGGAGACTTCGGTCCTAGAAGTCAGAGGAGAAAACACAGGGGACCCTTCTCTGCGCAGGAAACTTGTTGGTTTTTTTTTCTTTTCTTTTCCTCTATGATTGTCCCAAACTACTTTAAGCAACAAATCAGTTATACTGCCAGTGTTCATCTCCTGCCCACAGACTCCGGTGATCTACATACAAGAGTCATGTCTTCCTGCTAGCATAATTTTTGAACTCTCTTATGCTGGAAGAGTGTCTGTCTCTTTCCCGACCTTGACTGTGACATTACAAAACCTTCTTCTATTGGTTTGGCCTTGGAGAGGTCTGTTTTCAATTCCCACTTCTCATTCCCCTAGTGGCAGCAGTTAAGGGTGAGAGTGTGTGGAAATGTGTTAATCTTGGTGCAAATAGGCACAACCCAGGCCTTAAAACTCAAATGTACGCTTAGGAGGGTCCAGGCCACTAGCAAACACAGGAGGTCACTGCGCCAGCCTTCCAGAGGGACCAGTGAGACACAGCCCCTGGGCTCAAAAGCACAGAGTCAGGTTTGTTTTGGGAAGCAGAGAAGTCTCTGGGAACTTACAAGATAGTGCGATAAGCCTAGGTGGGAAGCGCAGGATGCTTTGAGGGCACAGAGAATGGGAGCCTAACCTTGTGCGTGACCGAAGACTTCCTGGATGAGGTGATGTCTGATTTCAGCCACGAAGAACACATAAGACTTACCCAGGAACATGTCCATCAGCACCCTGATTCTCCAGATTCTCTCCTCCTCCTGAAGGTCTGGGAACACTGGAGAGAGGCATCTGAGATGTCCTTCTGAGGTCTGTCCAGGACATTCGGGTTCTGGAGCCTGGACTCCGACACACTGGTTGGATCAGGAGTATGTGTAGACACACTCCTGGGTCCCTGGGCAATGTGGAGACATCAAGAGGGACGGGCGGTTCTCAGAAACCCTCAGGGGCTGACATCTGTGGGACCACTCCTGACTGCTGTCTAGGCGATTCTCCGGAATGGGTCCCCGTTTGGCATATAGGACACTGGTGGTTTCTGTTTTTAGCCTTTGCTGTGTGATGACTTCTATTTCAAGGACTAAAATTTAGGAATCCAAGGGGATTCATAAGCCTAACAGTGCCTGTTCTTCCTGTGGCGGAAGAAGGGAGCTGGGGACATTGCTCCAAGTGTACCGGAACGGTGACTTCCCAAAGCTGGAGCCGTTCGGGCTACAGGGTTACCTGCGGCAGCTTCGGTCGGAGAGTCTGGGGTGGGCTTGTCCAACGAGCAACCTCGGATGGACTTAGAAATGTGAAGAAAGGGGGTGCCCGGGGGGCTCAGTCGGTTAAGCGTCCGCCTTCAGCGCAGGTCATGGTCCGGGGGTCCTGGGGTCGAGCCCCGTGTTGAGCTCCCTGCTCAGCGGGGAGCCTGCTTCTCCCCCTGCTTGTGCTCTCTCTCAAATATGTAAATAGAATCTTTGAAAAAGTATGAAAAAAAGAGAAAGAAATGTTAAGAAAGGTTTAGCTGCAGAGGCGGGCCGCACGGAACAGGCCAGAGGAAAGGGGCGGGGGCACGTAGGAGTAGCATGAGCCAGTGCGGCAGCAGCAGGGCGCCTGGGGCGGGATATGCCACCGCTGCAGTGTGCCTTCGAGGGAGTGATTGCCTCTTCCTTTCCCTCTTCCTCCTCCCCCTGCCTCCTCCTTCTCGTTTTATTACCACTGTGGCGGGAGCTGTGGTCCAGGTGGGCCGGGAGATGATCGTATGCGAAATAGGAACAGGTTTGGGCGCCTCGGTGGCTCGGTGGGTTAAGCCTCTGCCTTCGGCTCAGGTCATGATCTCAGGGTCCCGGGATCGAGCCCCGCATCGGGCTCTCTGCTCGGCGGGGAGCCTGCTTCCCTCTCTCTCTGCCTGCCTCTCTGCCTGCTTGTGAGCTCTCTCTGTCAAATAAATAAATAAAATCTTTTTAAAAAAATAGGAACAGGTTTTCTTTTTTTTGCAAAGTAACATTAGTCCCACTTTCTCCCGGCGTTTAGATGTGTCCCTGAGTCCCGCCGCATACAGGACCCAGTACAGAGACACCTACGTATTTATGGTTCTACCTCATGTAATGCAACTTCGCATCCCTGTTTTTCTATACTTCGGCTTGTTCACACTCCCAGTGTCCCACCCCCCGGCCCCTCGGGGTGGTAAGGAGGCCGTAGGAACATCTACCTGTTCTGCACCAGCTACGCAGGGGTGGGGGCAGCTGGGGGACGGTTTGCTGTAACCAACAGCGAGGTAGGGTCTCCTAAGAGACGAGCTCCCTCTCACTCCCAACCAACTCCAGTCCTGCCACTCCGTGTGCTCCCTCTAGGCTCGTGGCGACCTCCTCCCTCTCCTCTGAGCTGTCCTTGGATTTGTGGAGTTTCCTGAGTCCCTGGAAGACATGGAGGTTGGCGTCATGATGATCTTTACCTTTTAAAATGTGCAAGTTCTCTAACCCGAGAAGAAATGAGGGGGTCTGGGGTCCGCCTCCGAGGACAGCCTGCCCAGGTG
Organism: Mustela erminea; assembly: GCF_009829155.1. Taxonomy (NCBI): domain Eukaryota; kingdom Metazoa; phylum Chordata; class Mammalia; order Carnivora; family Mustelidae; genus Mustela; species Mustela erminea. The sequence continues at coordinate 38,966,488 of NC_045633.1, read as the reverse complement.
GAACCCCTGTGGCCCAGCCTCTGCCCGGCTGGGTCCTCCGGGAGAGGCTCAGACCCAGTAACCTCAGCGTATTAAGAAGCGGGTGGTGGTGGTGGGGGAGATTTAGCCAGGCTCCTGCTGGCAGTGAACGGGAATAAAATGGCCGGGACCCCTGGATAGTGTCATTTGGAGAGACGACTTCTCCGTGCTCTCTTTCGATGATGAGTGTGTCTTAATTGTGCAGAAGCTGCCTGGAGATGAGCAAGGACTCCAGCCAGGAAACCGCAAATCCGGTCCAGCTTCCTTGTGGACCGTAATCGGCCTGGAGGAAATGAGCCGGCGGGGGTCTTCGGCTGGGGGAAGGGAATGCTCTGGGCACTCTGGCAGCCCCCACCTCGTTTCCCACTCGCGCTTCCTTGCAAGACTCCCATCTCTTGGCCAGAAAGGACCGTGGTGCAGGGCTGGCTGGTGGCCATTCGCACACCCCCGACAGGGCTGCCCGTTGCCCGGTCCCCACTGTTTGACGGTAGAACCCTCTCCACAGCGGGTTTTCTGTGCTGGGAACTGGAACTCCGGGACTGTGGACCTCCCTCTGCTTTGCTTCTTCCGGCCTCAGTTTAGGTCTGTATATACAGGCTTGTCTGGCTGGTTCCTTTTCTCAGAAGCCGGTGGTTTTATTGTTGCATTTGGCATCTCCCTCGGCTGTGAGATAAAGAGAGGAAGTTGGGCCTTCGAGCGTCAGAGATGGCCTTGCCGAGTGACAGCAGTGTGATTTAAGGAAACGACACTGCCGCTCACAATGCGCATTATCCAGAACACCCTGCTGGGACCACTGTCTTCCCAGCGGCTCAGATGGCGTGGCCCGCTGTGCTAGCACCGGAGGTCAGGTGGACAGAGCGAGGCCATCCATCAAGCTGCCTGGGAGCCGCTCATTTCCTCCAGGAAATTCACCCGGGGATGCCCCCTGCGTACCCCCCCCCCCCACCGGGTCCCCACGCTGCTGCATTAGCAAGTGAGCAGCCTGGGGACCCGATGTCTGCCGAGGCTGCACCGTTGTCAGAACTTAGAGGGGCTCTTGTGGCCCAGAGCTCCCCAGGCCCTGGGAGCAGATTTCAGGCACAATGCGTGCATCCGTCCGTCCAGTTCTCGCATACGGTGTCCGGGGCCACGAGAGTGCTGCGCTCTCCGCTTAGGAAGTGGGATCGACAGAAGGAGGAGGCAAAGAAACTGGAGAGAGAGGGATCCGGGATGGGTGGAGAGAACGGATCAGGGAGCACGTGTCTGTTCCGGCCGGTACGGCTGTTTGCAGATCCTTTGTTTCGGCCGGTACTGCTGTTTGCAGATCCTCCGAACCCTTGACCTTCGGGGCCATGGAGCAAAACTCAGATTCATGGGGGACTCAGGAAGGCAAATCTCTGTGCCCAGCCATCGGGGAGGGGGGGGCGTGGAGCAACATCCGTACCAAATCCACATCCGCCAGGTAACTGACAGCGAAGGCGTAGGAGCTGATCACCGAGCTTCACGGGGCACCCACGGGACAGTGACCAATACCTTGGATCAGTGCACTGGACCCCATGTGTTCACAAAGGTCTCATGGGGCAGTGAGTGTGTGGATTTTCATCTCTGCTTAACCAGTCAGAATGGGACGGGCATCTTTTCGCCTCTAAGTCTGTGCTGTGACTTTGGTGCTTTGTAAGCTGGTGGCTCCACATCTTGGGCCCCGTACTCCGTGTTCATGGAAACGAATACCTTTCCTTCAACCGTGGACCCTCTGCCTTTCCTGTGATCTCACAACTCATGGGCAAGACTAGAGAAGTGGTTGCCTTGGGGAGGCCTTTTTTTCCAGCATTTGGGTTGTGTCGTCTGAGTCTGTGGGCAAGGTCACGTGACACAACTCTAGACAAGTTGACTAATGTGAGAAAAGTATTCAGAAATATTAAGAAATATTACTTGTATATTATTCTAATGAACAAGATGCATATTTACTTCCTGAACAGACTTTCCCATGGGTGGCTGCAGATTGTTGACATTTTAATAGAACTTTGCAAGTGTGAGTTCTACACGTTCTGCATTTTTCACCAAGGAGTTAAGGAAGCTTGTTGATGTAGAAGTATATGTTCCTGTTCATTGGAACCAGAGCTTGTTGTGGAATCACCATGTACCAAGCACTAAGGATAGGCAGGCAAAGAACACCTGTTGTTACTGTTTGGAGCGGGACACAATCGTGTGGGGGGCAAATGGCTGTACAGTACGGTGATTGCTACTATCAAGGGAGGTAGGTACCTCTGCTGCCTGGGGAAGGGTACATATAGGGGGCAAAGGGGTTCTTGTAGAAGGTTTCCCAGAGAATGTAACATCTGAGTAGGGCCTTGACGGATAAGTAGGAGTTCACTAAGGCAGCAAGGAAGGACATTCGAGGCTGGAGGAACAGCATGAGCTAAGGCCCAGAGATGTGTAGGGATGGCCTCTTATGGGGCTTGCAAGTGCCCTCATGTGGCTGTAGCTGACAGGAATTCGGAGGAGACGAGAGTTGGCAAAAGGAACACTGATGCCAGCAGCTTCGGAAGGACGTTTCATTTTTTAGATTTTTTTAAAGATTGTATTTGTTGAGAGAGAGAGAGAGAAGGGGCAGGGACAGAGGGAGAGGGAGAGAGGATCTCCAGCAGACTCTGTTGAGCGTGAAGCCTGACATGGGGCTCGATCTCATGACCCTGAGATCATGACGGGGGCGGAAAACAAGAGTCGGGTTCTCACCTGACTGCGCCACCCAGGCGCCCATCCACAGGACCTGTCAGGTCGGTTAAGGAGTCAGGTTTTATCCCAAGCACCGTGGGGAAACACATGTTTTCTAGAAAGCTTAATTTCATCGTGCTCCCACTATAAACCCATTGCTTACTTGGATCATACAGCAGATGCCTTAGATATCCCATATCGAGGAAGGGTTTTTCATGACGGCGCCTCCCTCACTAGGTCCCAGTCCCGCCCAGCCCTGTAAGAGCTTCCTTTCTCCCCGACCATGAAGTCCCAACCTTGTGAGTGCGCCCTGCTGACCTCCCCATCTGACCATGAAACGGTGTCCCCGTGAGCAATGTCGAGCTGGCTTTCTTCCATTCCCTTGCCTGGTGCCCGGTGCCCTCGAGCCCGGTCTTTTGGGAACAATGTCTCCCCATCAAGTCATCAACACCTACGGAATTTCCAGGTCCCAGCAGCCTCACGAGCCTTCTCCAGTGCCCCAGAGGGAGTGAGTCCTAGGGTGGGCACTGGCGTAGCGCTGGGTGTGCATTTCTTATCTGCCTCATTCTCTTCTGCAACTGTTTCATGGTTGTCTTCCTTCAACCTCCTGAGCTCCCCAAGGGCCCGGCTTTACCTCTGATGCCAGCAGGACGCTGGACACTATGGATAGATGGAAATGGGGTGCTTCACCTAGAAATTTCTTGTAGGAGACCAGACGAGATTGCAAACGGCTTCCGTGAAGCCAGTGGTCGTAGGACTGGGGTGCGGGGGGTGGTCGGTGAGGGTCGCGCACACCGGGTTGGGCTTGACATGGGTCCTGGGAGGTCCAGGTGATGTGAGGGAACACAAATGACCTTTGCTGCTCTGCCTCACATCCGTACCCCCGTCCCCTGTGGGAGAGGGGACGGTTTTGCTCTCCACGATGCTGCCTTTTTGCTCTACGGCAGACTTCCCAAAGGAAGGAGCCTCGGTGATCACCGTTCTGGGCCTGGGCACTGCATCAGTGAGCCCTTCTGGCCCCTGTGCTCAAAGAGTTCATGCCACACAGGGTCACGCTGTCGCTCTTCTCGTGTTTCGGCAGACAGCCCAGCCGGACAGGCCGTTGCTGAGAGCAGGCCTTGCCAGCCCCGTGGGGACCACTTCTTTCTGCCACCCCTCTCTGTCTGAGTCTGGGTGGCTATCACACCATGGTTTGCTCTCAGGCCTCGACATCATGTGTTCGGTGTGGAGGAGAAGACCCCAGTTCCTCCCTCGGAACTCCTGAGCCGGGGCACTGGTCCACGCTCTGCCTAGGGGTCTCTTGTTCTCAAGAGGCTGTCCCCAGACCATAGACCCCGCACCCAAGAGGATGACATGGAGATGAATGAAGGTCCTTCACATCCCCAACAGCCTACACCGCGCAGGCTCCAAAATAGTAGTGAAACACGCTACCATTTACCCAACACGCTAAAAACCAAGCAGAATGGAACGTATGAGCTACCCAGAGGCCTTCCTGCTGGGCTGGCTCTCCGTTCCGTCTTCTCCCCGTTAACCTCCTAAGTTGGCCTTCAGATTCTTCTGTTTTGAATTCGGCAGATCTAAAATTAGACCAGGAATATTTTTCCTTTCTGATATGTTGAAATTGGTGTAATTAATGACAACTATGTAATTTGAGGCTCCGACCTGTGGAATGATCTTAATACATAGTTCTCTCCTGTAATTTCTTCCAATCCATAAACGTTAACCTTCCCCTTCTCCAATGTGTCGTCACAAGTGCGAGGATGTTCAGAGGATGACTTGATCTTGACTTTTGGAATGCTCGAATTTGGGATCTCCAAGGAAAATTCTTGTCCGGCGAGGAAAACAAAACTGCACTCGGCGTTTCAAGCAGATGGCATTCAGTACGCAGGGCCGGTTCTACAGGAACTGGAAAGCAGAAATAACCCCAAGAGTTGGTAATTGCAAGGGCGGCTTCCGTCCCGGGGGGCAAGGGAATGAGAGAGGTTGGGTGGTCTCACCTGGGCGAGGAGGGGCCCGAGGGAGCTGGCCCAGCAGGACTGTCCTGGCTGAGGAGACCCAGGGTCGGGGAGGAGCGCGGCACAGCCGGCGTCTGACCACTGAGGGTCACGGCCCAGCAGCTAACCCAGTGGGTTAAGACTCATCCCTCTGCGGTTTGCTCCTTCCTGGCCTCCCCAGCTTCTTGGGGTCCTGCTTCGGCTGAACCGACAAGAAAGCCAGTGGGCAGGGGTGCCTGGGGGGAGTGGTCTGGAGAACTAGGCCCCAGCATCGCAGGGTGTCCTGGGCAGCGGGGGCAGAGCTGAGTGCCCGCAGGGATGAGCCGGAACCAGGAAAGCAGATCTGTCGACAGGCCGATTTCCAGGCTCCCCCAGATCACTCCTGCCATCTACAGAGATCGGGCCTCCGGGGTTGTGTTCTGATAAGCTTATCGTGCCCAAGTCTGATAAGGCTGAGCTCCTGCTGGGGGCACGAGGAGCAGGGACGGTCCGTCCGTCACTCACGGAGAAGAGGCCCTCATTGGGGCCAAAAGGGTGCCCATGGCAGAGCTTAGATAGGACGGAGGGAGACCCTGCGTCTCTCTGGGTCGTAGGCTCTTCAGTTTGGACTTGAAGAGGTCAGGGTCATCTTGAGGGTACGTCCTGGTGGTGGAGGCCGCAGGCGACCTTTCCTGTCTTCCTCAGCTGGGGGCCTCCCACGGGGCTGAGTAAGCCATTGCCTCTGCCAGGGGACGCAGCTTCCTGTTCAATCTCGGGGCTCACGGGTCTGTGTTCTGAGGAGCCGTGGGGAAGGTTGAGGAGAGCTTCGCACTGTGGCGCTCGGGGCGTGGCGTCCCACGGGGTCCCGTAAGGCCATCACGGTGGCTGCTGTGGTTTCGCGGGGACAGTCCTCGGACGGCTCCAAGAAATGGGTGTCGGGGCCACAGTCCCTCCCGCATGGGAGCGTTCTCTTTATGCTCTCTTTACGGTCGGCCTCCAAGCGGGGGGCTCGGCTTTGTTCCTGAAAACCGGGACAGAGACCCCGAGGGTCTGAGGGGCCGGCTGGGAAGAACAGGACTTGAACTTTCCCTTCCCCTTCAGATAGATGTGTCCTTGTCCAGGGGTCCTTCTCGGGCCTCTCTAGGCCCCGCAGACCCTCCTCGGAGATGCCCGTGCGGGGCCGGGGCTGTGGGAACATTCTCGGTTCCAGGCCCCATCTCCCAGCCCCGGCCCCGGCCCCGCGCTGACCAGTCCCCGCGGCTGCCGTCTTTGAAAGGCGAGCGGAGAGGCCATGGGCGAGGCTCCCCGGACGACGGGGACAGGCAGTCACACTGAACGGGTGTCGAAGGGGTGACCTCAGGTTCTCTGGGGACAGTTTTTATCGGCGGTGCGCAGGAGGCCTCGGGCACCTTGCGGTGGACGGAGCGAGCCGGCCAGGGGTGAGGAGGGCAGGGAGAGAGTTCGGCGGAGAGAGACCCTCCAGTCGGTGGATTCGGCCCCAGGCTCAGCAGGAACCGGACGCGGCTCTGCTCTCTGACCTGCTCCGGGCCACTGCGAGCCTCTCGCTCCCGGGGCAGAGTCCGGACCAGGGTGGGCGGACCTGACCCCCTGCAGCCCTCGCTGCCGAGGCCCCTGGAGACGATGCTGCCCAGCGACTCTCCAGACTTTCCAGGGCGCGCCCTCTGCAGGGAGCCGTCCCGTCCGCCGAGATGTGGTCAAGCTTGCGGTTTGGATAACGGAACGTGTTTCCTAAAAGTGCCGCGTCCCCTCCTCGCGGGCCGGCTCCGGGAAGAGCTTGGCTGGCTTCGGCACCGACATTTTACAAATGAGAAAACGCAGGCTGAGGAGGGGAGGGGGTCCCACGGGTGTTCGCAGCAGAGCCGGAAGGAATCTGAGGTTCCCCCCATCCCCAGGCCTGTTCCGTCTGGGACACCCCCTTGTTACTCACTCCAAGGCAGAGCCCCGAGTCTGGGGAGCCCCCGCAGCTGGGTTGAGCAGCGGTGTTGAGCAGCGCCCGGGGACAACCGCATGGCCTCAGCGAGAGTCCGGGGTCCGGGATGAGGATGAGACCCTGAGGTGTCGCCCGAGGCGAGGCTTCTCAGGCAGCCTGGCAGGAGGGCAGAGAAAGAGGCTGTGGGGACGGAGGTTCCCTAGGGGTGATGGTCCTGAATTGAGGCTCTTCCTGACTCAGTCTCCGCTCTGGGAAAGGCAGCCAAGGAGGCTGGCCGCTGTCCACAAGGGTTTGCTCTTCCCCTTCCCCCACCGCCTTTCTCCAGCCTCTCTCCTGGCCGTGCTCTGGAGCAACAGTCACAACTCTCTCTCTTGGTGTGTCTACCTGTAAAAGCAGGTGTGTGGTCAGGGAGCTGGCTGGCTGCGGGCCATGGCCTTTGCGGTCTGGGTATCCAGAAAGGGTGTGTGTGTGTGTGTGTGTGTGTGCGCGCACATGGGCGGATGTGTGTGGGGGCGGACATGTGTATGCATGGACAGGTGTGTGTGTGCGTGTGTGTGTGCGTGTGCGTGTGTGTGTGCAGTTTGCAGGACGGCTGTCACTGTGCATCGCTGTCCGGAGAGGAGCACAAAGCAGAGCCCCCACTTCCCACTCTCCCCGACACTGTCCGTCCCACTCCGGATCTGGGAGGGTTCCCCTGCTGCCAGCTGCACCCCACGAATCCAGCCTCCCTCCCTGGTCCGAGGACAGCGGGTGGGCGGTGCCGAGGTCCACAACCCTGCGGCTTCGATTCAGACCCTGCGGCCCGAGCCCCCCAGATCGCGGGCTGTGCTGCCCCACCGTCGGCGCTGCGGTTCCTCGCCGGACCGAAAGGTCTGCAGGAAGCTGTTCCGGCCGCCCGAGCCGTGGCCGGAGCAGCAGCAGAGGCAGCAGGCAGAGCGACACCGGCACCCTCCGAATTGGGACTCTAGCCCTTTAAATCTGCTCAGTTACCAAAAAACGAAGAGGCTTCAGACCCTGTTAATTAAAGCTCGCCCTGGCCCATCGCTCTGAGGAGCTGCTGTGCTCTGCTTCCTCCCGATGCCCTAGAGATTCTCCTCAGCTCCCAGCCATGGATCCCGGAGCGGCTCCCCCGAGACCAGCAGGAGGTACGGTCCTTGTCGGCTCGCTCTGGGGCTTTGGGCTGTGCATCCATCATCCCACGGACTGCCTGGCCCCCCGGCTTCCCCTCTGCCCCTCTGCCTCCTCTCCAGTTTCCCAGCCTGGGTTCCCTGCAGACAAATCAAGTTTCCTTGGGGGTTTGGAGGGAGGGGAGGGGTGGGGAGGGCCGGGGTCGCTCCCTGCGCGTCAGTTTTGGTCCCGGCTTCACGGAGCTGCCCAAGTGGCCGGGAGAGCTGGGGAAGGTGTTTCTGCCAGCCTGGGCTCGTGCAGAGCCCTCTCCTCCTCGCTGGGTCCCTTCCCTCGGGGGGTCACGGAAAGGGCATAACCCTGAGTGGACTCGCTTCTCAGATCAGTGACCGGCCACCGGGCTGGCCTGCCCATGGCCCTGCGGCCGCTCCCCCGTGACATTGGAAAACTCGTTCCGTCCAACTTTCTTTCTGTAAAAGTGTCCCGGCAGGAACCCCGCGTGGCACCTGCCCCCCGGCCGCCCCTTCCCTACCCTCACGCTGCCAGACGCGAAACGCCGGCTGTGGGACTTCAGGCGTGGGTCCCCCCTTCCCTGCGCCTTTTGAGGAAACTCACTTCCAGCTGAGCCCAAGGTTCTGTGGCAAAGAGTTGTTTTTGTTCAGGAGCCGGCTGGAGGCTGGCGGAGAGGGGGAGGAGATTTATCCCCTTCCACACCGCACTTTGTAAATTGTACTCGGGCCGAGGAACATCTATCTGCAAATCCTTCATTGATTTGTTCTCGCCTCCACATCTTCCTTCTGGGTGAGATGCTCGTCTTGAGTCATACCCGAAGGAGAGGTTTCCTCTCAGTCAGCTTGACACGCCTTCACAGATGTCCCTGAGAGCCAGGCCTGGCAGAGGGAGCCATTTTCACTGTCCTGAGCTAGAGTCCCCGGAGCAGGAGTTCATGGGTGCTGGGGGGGGGCACCCCCACCAAGGAAAGTAGCTTAGGAGAGAAAAAGCACTTTTATTGTTTTTTTTTTCCCCCAGGGGCTTTAAGACATCCCAGATGATTAACACCACTTCTCCAGTCGAGAAGGATCTGAACCAAAACACAGCTCGTGGGACTGGGATTTTCCCCCTGAGTTTTTGCCCGCAGGGTCCTAAACTGTTCCTATGAACAGTAGCTCTGGTGGGTGTAGCAAAGCTCTTTCCAACCCTCCGGCAAAGGATGGGAACTTTCTCTGAGTGCCTGTCGGGGAAGTCAGGATACCTGCCTCGCAGACGCTGTGGGTGCAGAGTGATTCCTGTTCTCAGAGCGGTAGAGCCCTCAGCCCCGGCAGAAAAGCCCTGGTTGGGAGGCACTGTTCAAACCCTATGAACGAAGCCCTCAGCGGCATTCCTGATCGCTGTGCCCGGCAGTGGATCTGGGTCATGGTCTGAGGCTTCTGAGGGAGGCGCCCAGGGAGAGGTGTTTCCTGCAAACAGAAGCCCACCCCGGAGGCAGGATGGTGGGGGCGCCGCGCAGGGTGAGAAGGGGGCCCACGGGAGGTGCCGGGGCAGGTGTGGCGCCCGCGTCCAGGCTGTGCTTTCGGCTGGGGCGTGGACGGCTCCACCGAGGCTCGGGCTGTCGCCTGGAGCTAGGATGTGAGCAGGACGGTGGCCGCTTCCGTGAGCTAACAGAGCGTCCCACCGGGGAGCTCCTCCCATGGCCAGGGGCCCACTTCGAGGTCTCCTCCCTCTGTCCCCTTGGGGCCTGAACACCGCGGCCCTTCTGCCTCCCCGGGCACCTTGCTTGCATCAACCCTCTTCCTCGGCCACTTTCTAGAAGTCAAAGGAGCCCAGACTTCACAAAATGCGCCCTGCACGGCAGGGAGAGGCTTGGGATAGACGTCACCAACCGTGTCCTTGGACGGGCTGGGGCCTATTAACAATAAGTGACTAAGTAGACTGTTCCTTGTGTCCATTTTTCTTTTCAACTTAATGGTGTGTGTGTGTGTGTGTGTGTGTGTGTGTGGTGTTTTAATTTACTGGATGGCTGCTGGCTTTCAAAAGCTGTAAATGGCTTTGCGTAGACATGGCAACTTTGCACAGTTCTGTGGTCCCTGGATGTTCTTGGAACGGCCTTAGCGGGGGTTCCCGTTACCAGGGAGCTGGAGGACGGAGGTCACGGCCCGGAGGGCGGCGAACCTTCACCGGCAGCCGGGCACCAGCGCACGCTGCTGTGCGGCCTGGCCGGCCGTTAAGCTTCCGTGGGTCTCACTTTCAGCCTGGGGTACCGTCGGCTTGTCGGGATTAAATGGAACAACTTCACCGAAGTCTGTGCGTGCAGCTGGTATGAAGGAAATCTCTCCTCTTGTCTTTTGATGAAGACATCTGCCTCTAATTAAGCAAAGCCTAACGTGAAGGATAAAACCACTTAAATAGCTCTGGGGACCCCTTCACTGACTGTGGGGCCGCGTCTCCTCTGGGGGCAGGCACCCCCTCTTCAGTGTCATTATCCTCCCCCAGTGGCACTGAAACTTCATAAAGGTTCATTGAATGAATACGTGATGGTATGCGGGCACTTCACCTTCACCGTAGGTGATTTTTAATGACGAGGTGAAATCACTTCTCGCTCAGCCTACTTAAGACACGCGCTAAGCCAGACAGATCAAAGAGCCCGTGACTGCAATAAATTCGGACTAGACGGTATCCTTTGCAAGGAAATCTGAGTTGCAGTAAAAAATATATCGTGCCCTAGGACATGCATCAGGTGCCTGAGGTGACCTTGAAGCCATTCTGATTGCTAAGGAGACATCAAGGTGACTTCTGCTTGTCCCTCATGACGTGTGAGGCTCCGTCTTCTTCCAGCTTTGAGGAAGAGACCCTGAAGAGGGGAAGGGCTCGAGGTGGAAAGAGGCGCTCACTCTGCCACTCCGGTGTGTGATGGGAGTCAGTCCCTCTAACCGTCGGTTAACTGGCAAGCTGAGCCGTGGGGACACAGTAGTACTGAGGCGAGCCATTGACTGAATAAATATTTATCAAAGATGATGGTAATAATGATTATCCCACTTCTGCCACCTCACAGAGCATGTCCTTGGCTAGGGCTGGAGGCACCTGCCTTCGACGGATGGGCACCTCTGCTCTCAAGCATGAGGACAGACCAGCAGAGAAAGGGTGTCAGGGCAGACTGGTACAGGCTAGGGCAGGAAAGAGCCCGGTGCCTTGTCGGGGCCCAAGGGTGGGGTCTACTCTAACTTGATTGACCCCCAAATTGAGTCCCCAAACAGGTGGTTTTGGAAGAGCCTCTTGGGAGAGGAGGCCAATCATGGAGGACCCACTGGCTGGGCTGCTGGGTGATTCCACTGGGCTGTGTTCTGGAAGGCCATGTGAGAGAGGAGGCCACAGGGCCAGCTCCCAAAGGGCCTTGGGTGCCCACAAAGAAGGGGACTTTATTCTAAGGGACATAAAGAGTCACTGAGGGGTTTTAAGCAAGAGAATCCCTTGGGAAAATTAAATTTAAAAAAAAATTAAATTAAAATTAAATTTTTAAAAAATTTAGTTGAAATTTTCATGAATTTACATAGACCATGCTGTCTTCTGGACTCTGAGGCTACAGCAGTGAACAAACCACACAGGAACTTTGTCGCTGCCGAACTTCTATCCAGCGGGGAAGACAAAACGTGAGGACAGAAGGGTGGGGTTGTAGGTTGTAAATAGCAGCCGGGGGAGAGAGAAAGCAGAGAAGGCAGGTAGGGGCAGGGAGCGTGATGTGCCCTGAGCGTGTACAGTCCTACAAGGAGGGAGAAACAAGGCAGCATGGAAATTAGACCCCTGGAGGGTCATAAGACCTTATTAGCATGGAGGGTCATAAGAACTTTCACTTTTACTCTGAGACGGAAGTTAGCACCGGGCTCTGAGCGGAGGGGAGACTCCTAAAAACGATCCTTCGAATTGCCGTGCTGTGAAAAGGTTGTAGGTGGGCTTGGGTAGAGCAAGAGGACTATCGAAGAAAACACAAAATCCCGGGGAGAGGGGTGGTGTCTGGCCCCGGGGGAACAGCGGAGGTGTGAAGAGTGCTGGGTTCTGGACTTTCTCTCTCTTCTTGAGGATGGAGGCGACGGGATTTGTGGACGGACTGGATGGTTGTGTGAGAGAAAGATGAGTCAAGGATGACTCAAGCTTCGTTGGCCTCCCATGGGGATGACTGTGGGTGGAGGAGGTTCGGGAGAAGATCAAGGGTTCGGTGTTTCTCCTGTTAACTTCGAGGCGTCTGCTGAGCATCCAGCAGAGAGGCTGAGTGGGCTGTCCTGGGTTCACAGCAGAGATCCGGGCTGGATACAGTCCTGGGAGCCATCGGAGGACAGATGGTATTTAAAACTACCTCAGATGAAATCATCAGGAGACAGATTATGATGGAGAGGACTGAGTTTTGAGGGATTACAACGATTTACAGGTTGCAGAGAGGAGGAAAAACCAATCAAGGATATGAAGAAGACAATGTCTCTTCTGTTCAAGACCATTCGCCCCGTCCTAACTTCTTCCTCCTCTCCCGGGAGGATTGGTAGATCACCCTCCTCATCGTCAATGTGTCTTTTTCTCCCAGCTTCTTCCCACCGCCCTGGAGATCTGCTCAGACCTCTCTCCTTTCAGAAAGAACCCTTCTGACCCCTAAGTCCTGCACTCACTTTTACCCGATTTTTCTCTCTCTTCTTTCTCTCTTTCAACATTAATCGAACAACCACTATACGCTGGGCATGAAGGATAGAGAGACCAAAAAAAGCAGACTTTATCCCACTTGAAAGACTCCTCATCTACATGAAGCACTGTGGATGTGCACATACAGTAAAACCTAAGGTATATAGTTATAAGCTGAGGACACAATTTTTGAACCACGGAGAGTATAATTTAGAGCAGGAGAGCAAGACTGGAAGACAATAGGATGCGCGCGTAAAGGTCAAAACGTTGTTAAGAATGTAATGGAGCCACTACTGATCAGGACTTCCGGTGAGAAAAGGGAACTCAGAATTCTGTAAGAAATTCACTGAAGTTTAATATGTGTCCAAGAAGCTCTCATATCTTAATGATACGGCTCCATGCTTCTTTATATCCTGAATACCGTACCTAACCAGCACCCAGATCAAGGAATACGACGTCATTCACACCCGAAACTGCCCTCCGACTCTTTGTCATCCCGTCTAGCCAGTGTTCTGCTGGGACTGACATTACGGATTTGCCCATTTCAAGCATTTTGAGACTTGCTTTCTGAGTCTCATTGTTTATGAGATCATATGCTAGCTCCTCAAGGAGAATGAACGTTTTCTGGCCCTTCCTTCTAAAAGACTATTTTTGTCTGTAGTTGCATTTGGAGGACACTGAAAGAATTAGGTAGACTCCCCCTTGTCTATTTCCGTAACATATTTCGGAGAGCGCACGCAAGACGGCGTGTAGGTAGTGAATCATCACACTAGGAGCTCGGACGACAGACGGGTAAAGGCTATTTAACATCGTCTGAAGCCTGACAAGGGACAGTCAGAAGGTAAAGCCGGGAGAGGGCAGAGGGTTACATGCCAGAGAGACCAGGCCACCGAGGGGCTGGGGAACGGCCCCCGGAAATGAAAGCAGGAGGCGGCTAGCGCGACGTCCTAGAAGATGGTGGCCACAGGCCGACTGACGGAGGTCAAGGACGGAGCGTCGGGAACCTCGAAGTGACGGTCTGAGGGGAGACAGCAGTTCCAAGATTGGCTCTCGTGGCACAGAGAGAGACGGGGGCAGACAGAAGAGGCTGCCGTGTCCAAGCAGGGGTTTTGTTGATCCAAGGAGAGCAGGAGAGACTTGCTCATGTTCTTGGAGGAACAGGTAGGCAAGGGATAAAGGGGAGAGGAAAGAAAATCAGAGAAACAGAGACCTAGAGGCGCCTGGTGGCTCCGTGGGTCAGTGTCGGCCTTCGGCTCGGGTCATGGTCCCCGGGTCCTGGCATCGCGTCCCGCATCGGGCTCCCTGCTCCGTGGGGAGCCTGCTTCTGCCTCTGCTTGTGCTCCCTCCGGCTCTCTCTCTGCCTGTCAAACAAATAAATTTTAAAAATTAAAAAGAAAACGGCAGGGACCTGGATGAATTCCCGTTCTGTGCGTGCGTGCTCGCACACCCTCCGCTTGGCTTCCCTGCGTGCTTGCACACCCTCCGCTTGGCTTCCCTGCGTGCTCGCACACCCCTCCGCTTGGCTTCCCCTGCGTGGACCTGTTTCTGGTCCTGGACCCTCCCTCCCCCTAGTTCTCCTAGTTGATGCTAAGACGGCCCTTAACCGCCACACACCCCCACGGTACAGGGGGCGGTGGGGAGGGTTCTAAGATGTGGGCCACTCGGTCTCTCCCTGAAGAGAAGGTCACAGTGGGGTCTCCGCTGGGCTCTATCGGAGTCATTTGTCAGGGCTCGGGAGCCCACGGCGAGTGTCCGGCCTGTGTCCTTATTTCTCACGGGGGGACCCCGAGGCCCGAGTCTTCCCGGCAAGGGAGACACGACAGCAGCGGCCGAGCTTCAGCCCAAATCTCGCTTGACCAGAGCATCCCCAGCCTCCCTGAAACCTCTCGACCTCTCAAACCTGAGTGTGTCCCAAATTCGGGCGCGTGTCAACATCCCCGGAAAGGTTTGTGAGGACACCCGGGGGCCCACCCGGAGTTTCAGAGCCAGTAGGACGGAGGTGGGACCACGGACTTGCCTCTCTCTCAGCTTCTCAGATGCTACCGAGGCTGCTGATCGTTGAGAAAAATGCCGGGGGGTGCGGGTGGGGGGCAGAGTGGGCAGGGGAGGCAGAAGAAGGAGTGAGGAAAGCTAGACCCGGCGCCTGGGAGGTTTTCCCTGGGGCTGATCTCAGTCCCTCCCAGGTCAGGCCTGAAGGAGGCGGGGGGGGAAGGTGCCACCTTCCAGCCACCGAAAGGTCCGGGGAAGGCGGTGGGGCCGGCCGCGCTCGGAGACTGACCCAGCAACGCTGGCTGAGCCGGCGCGTCCCTCCCGGCACTCACAGCTCCCATTCCGCGTCCAGAACCCCCGAGAGCCCCTCGGGGACCCCCCAGGGAGGGAGGAGAGCCGAGCTGGGTGCGACCCCAGGTTTCTCTCCAGCATATTCCATTATCTTGGCGCTCAGAGCATCTGTCAAGCGAATTCCGTGTTTCTGGCAGGTTATCACGCCCTGAATGAGTGTGCTGAAATAAAAGTTATAATAAAGCTGTACCAGACTCTTAAATTGTTAAAATTTATTATAAAATGTGCATAGTTATGAACTGATTTTCGCCTGTGTGTGTTTGCCTGTGCCTGCAGCCAAAGAGATGAAAAGTGACTCTGTCAAAGGGAGGCCGGAGTTGGCTCCCGGAATTCTCCAGAGTCCCAGTGGGGCCGCAAATGCACAGACTCACAGAGAGCTGGCGTTGGCCTCTCCCCGAGGCCTCGGCTTCTCTCCGCGCTGCCTGGCGTTCCCGGGCTGCAAGTCACGGTCCCCTGGGAAGGAGGGCTGTCCGTCCACTCGGCCACCGCAGGGAGGCCCCGGGCAGGCCGAGAGAGGCGGGGCTACGCAGGCCTTGGTTTCATGAGCGTTTACTCTCCCAATGCCCTGTTGCTCGAGGCCCCTAATCCCGGGACCAAATGTTCCGGCAACAAAAGCTGCCGCAGATGGGCTTCCACCACGTTCTGTCCTGCTGTCCCCGCAGGCCTGCTTCTCCCTCTGCCTTTCGAAAGCCCAGTGCAGGTGCCAAATAGTCCTTGGCTCAGCTCAGGCTGTTCCCCGCTTGGTCCGGCCCCAGGGAGCCGCCCACCGGGCTGCCAGAGCGTCCTGAACATTCTCTTGACAGTGTTCCCCGTGCTCACCTCTGTGGGCTGGAGGATGGGGTCCCTCTGTTACCAAGAAAGAGGCTCCCTGCCCTCCTCCGGGTGGAGGGGGCTCCTGACTCCCAGGGCGCATTTCAAATCAGGTCCCAGGGTGCTCTCTGGATGCGGGATCCAAGCCCCTAAGACCTGGGCTTCTAGCCTCAGGGTCCCTATTGCCACCCCAAGACCAGCGAGGCTGCAAATTATCCTGAAGCCGGGACCACCTCGGCCCAAGAGAAGGAGAGAATGAAAAGCTCAGAATGTTTCCCAGATGTCAAGGCTGAGAGGGTTTTCTTTCCTCGGTGCCACTGGGGTCGCCCTCCGGGGGCTCATCCAGCTACTGGTGGACGTGCAATTCCCTCCGGAGCAGGCACCATCCCAGGGTACTCCGGGGGCAGGGGGAGAGCTGGCCCCTTCTCTAGGGTGGGGAGGGCTCCCTGCCTAGCACCTGTGTGGTCCCCGGTGAACCGAGAGGACCGCGTGGGAGAGCTCTTGGATTGTACATTCCCTCCAGGAGAGATTTTCCTCCAAATTGCCTCTATTTCTTCCCCGTGTATATGGCATAGCTGCTCCCTAAGCCTCCCAGTTCAGCATCACTCTGGGAACCGGGGAGTACGCTCCTGCTTTCTCGTGGATGTACTGCTTCGGTGGGTAACCCGATTCTCCGACCCTGGGACACCAAGGCTACCAGCCAGGGCCGGAGTCGTGAGGAGGGCGAGCTATATCTTAAAGACAACTGGGTGGTTCTGATGGCTTTGTCCTTTCTAATCGCAGAGCTGGAGGAAAATAAAACTGCAGCAGCAGAAACCAAAGACACTTCAGTTCCACGGAGACTGGCTGTCCCATCGCCGAGTCCTCACTTTTCTTCCCTCTGCCCTGTCAAAGCTTTAGGAGAGTCTGGGCAGGGGCGGGGGGTCAGAGATAAAAAGTCATAAATGTTTGGGTTCAAATATTTGGGTTTGGGTGAGTGACGGGTTTACTCCCCTCCCCCGGCACGGTTGTGCCGCCGTGCACCCAGGGGATGCAGAGATTACGAGAATCCGTAATAAAGCGACGTCTAGTTAGCTCATGAGCATCGTGTCTTTGGCCAGGCAGTGATTTTCTAGTCTGAAAAGACAGTGAAATTGGCCGTACGAGAGCTGGTGCCTGCTGAAGTAGATCATAAAGTGGCGGACTGAAGAGAGCCGTGGTGCACTGCAGAAATCCCACAGTCAGGATCCGCTGATGCGTTTGCCTGCCAGTTCCAGAAAGCGTGCAAGGCCGCTTGCAAAGATGCATATGCAGTTGCCAGACGTAATCAAATAACCAGGACGTGGGCAGAGAAAATACGACAAAGGAGAAGACGAGGCTGAGGAAGGAAGGATGGGGCCAGGATGGGTCGGGACACAAACTCGCGGCATCGGACCTGGCACGTTTGTTGGAGGTGGAGCCCTGGGGCGCCCTGGACCCTCCCCTGGGCCCACCCAGAGAAGGGAAGCAGTCTCTGGCTGCAGACCCAGCGTCTGTGCGACAGAAGCAAACCGGCTGCTCCGCAGAGGCCCAGCCACTTGTGTCACCAGAGGCGGAAAAAGATAGTTCCGCGGGTCCCCCCAAACGGCCAGTGTGTGAAGCAACGAGTCCTAAACTGCTTTTACAGTCCCTACAGCGAGGGACTTACTAGGACGGCCCCTTGCGATGTTCCTCTGGGGAGGGGGGATGATGCGGGACCTAGAGGTGCCCCAAACACTCTCCGAAGGTCCGCCTCTATCGGAGTTTCGAGTGTCCGTGACAGACTTTCATTCATGCCTTTCTCCATGATGAGTGATTCACTGTTGGAATGCCAGAGGCTGCTGCAGGGTTTCAGGGGTGTGTAGTGTGTGTGTCTGTGTCATTGTGTCTGTGTCTGTCTGTGTTGTGTGTCTGTGTTGTGTGTCTGTGTGTGTCTCTGTGTGTGTCTCTGTGTGTCTGTGTGTGTCTGTGTCTGTCTGTGTTGTGTGTCTGTGTGTGTGTGTCTGTGTGTGTCTGTGTGTGTGTGAGAAGGTGGTGGTGAGCGGTGAGGGCGCACTGGCGTCTGTATGCCCGAAACGATCAGCTTTGTTCCTCTCATTGTTCGCGTTGGGGCTCCTCATAAGATTTACTTGAGGAAAGGGGTTCCCACGGCGAACATTAGCATGAAAATCACAGTTTAGAAAAATGAGATGGACTTCACTTCACTCATGGTTGTTCTCCCCACAGTGTGCTCACGGAGCAGCGATTTTGAGGTGATTCTCCTTGACAAGTGCTTGGAGGGCAGCTGCCCTGGGATGCTGGTTGGGTTCACTCCCATATGCTTTGACAGTTGGTAGAGCTGGAGGTGGCACCGAAATCCTCCTGTGAAGGCGGAGGAGGTGACCAGGACACCTTCCTAAACAGAGCGCTATGTAGGACGTGGCTCCTGCCCGACCAGCGCCTCAGAGCTGGCATCTCCTCTGACTGGTTGGTGTTTGACTGGCCTCCATCTGGATTGGTCAGTGTCTGCGCCCTGAGTGTTTTTACAAATTTTGAATATCACCCTGTCTGTGGGTAGGGTTGGGAAACTCCTCAAGAAGAATTTGGGGTCCCATCTAGAGTCCAGACCAAGGGTCTAATAACTTCCCCAACTCTGACTATGGCAGAAATAATTTGATCCGGCAAAAAAATTTTTTTAATTAATTTTTTAATAAACATATAATGAATTTTTATCCCCAGGGGTACAGGTCGGTGAATCGCCAGGTTGACATACTTTACAGCACTCATCATAGCACACACCCTCCCCAGTGTCCATAACCCTGCCCCCTCTCCCTACCTCCCTCCCCCCAGCAACCCTCAGTTTGTTTTGTGAGATTAAGAGTCTCTTTTGGTTTGTCTCCCTCCCAATCCCATCTTGTTTCATTTTTTCCCTCCCAATCCCCTGCCCTGCCACTCAGATTCCTCATATCAGAGAGATCATATGATAATTGTCTTTCTCTGATGGACTTATTTCGCTCAGCATGATACCCTCTAGTTCCATCCACGTCGTCGCAAATGGCAAGATTTCATTTCTTTTGATGGCTGCATAGTATTCCATTGTGTATATATACCACATCTTCTTGATCCATTCATCTGTTGATGGGCATCTAGGTTCTTAGAAAAAAAATTTTTTTTAAACATCTACCTCAGGGACTAACCTCCTCGATAAACATGGATTACGCCTGACCTTGGACATCCTGGTTCCCTCTGATACGAACTAGCCATACACTAAACACCCAGGCCCGGGAACAAGCTAACTTTACATATGTATTTCTTACTTTAAGTCAGTTAAGTGATGAATGTTTTGTGAATAATGGTGACATCGGGTTTCACAATAGCTTTCTTTTGGGCAGTAATTAGAGACTAAAGTTACTTGTCTATAACAGCCGCTACTAACTCACAATCACACAACTGTGCTCTGTGTTCGAAAGAGAATGATTGTTCTCTGGTGGAGTTTGGTTCACCTAGGAGGGACCTCAAGGAATCAAGACAGAAAATAAGGAGGAAAAAATACAGTCCGGCTTCATGCCATGTTCATAGTTTCGGGGTGCTTCTCTATGCACCATCTGTTACTCTAAAAGCCGGGGACAGAGCAAGGAACAGAACTGATTAGGTTCCTGCTCTGAGGGAGTTTACATCCTAGTGATGACACACAGATAATAAACATTTAGCAAATGTTTTCTATTATGACATTGAGCTAAATGCAAAATCTGCAACCACGTGGTTTCTGTCAGTTGCCTTTCTTCTTGGTACGGATCATGTTTTCCTGTTTGTTTGTACATCTAGGAATTTTGAATTGTGCCCCGGACTTTGTAGATAAGCTGTGGTAGAGACTCTGGGTTCTGTTATGTTCATGCAAAGAGTATTTATTGGTTCACCAGTGTGTTTGTTTTAGCTGGACCACAGCTGAAGTGTCCATTCAGTTCTCTGAGGCTTAGCCGGCCGGCTTGAGTCTGCCCTGGCTGGGTAGATTTGGGGGGTTGACCTGATGTCTGACAGCATGACTCATGAGATTTGGGTCCCTCCCTCTGTGATTCTATCCTTGCCGGTGAGTCTCTCCTCCTTCCCAGCTGCTGGTGGTGCCCTGAACCCTGTCTTCTAATTGCTCGGCAGTAAGACTTCGGTGTCTAGCCTCACAGGGCACTGATGGGGGCTGCCCTCGGTTGAAAGTCACACAAACAGAAAGGTGCTCAGTGCATTTCAGTCTTTCCAACATCAACGTCCCTTCAGTGTCCCCCTGCTTTGAGTCACTCTCGTGCCTTCTGAGCATCATCTTTTATGCATCGCCCAGACTTTACGACTATTATTTGTTATGGATGTGATTTATGACAGAGAGTTGGCTTAATATGAGCTACTCTGGGACAATTAGGAGCAGAACCCCCAAACTCAGCAAACAAATAGGTAGGTAGGTAGATGGGTAGATACGATCGTTTCAGATGGTGATACGTGGCAAAAACTCGTGTCTGGAGTGCGTCTGTGGACGGGGCACGTCACCGGAGTGACTGGGGAGAGCCTCTTAGGAGGTGGCATTGAGCTGGACCCGAGTGAGGAGGGGAAGCCGGGCGCTCATGGATCCGGGCGCCAGCCTCCAACGGGAGCATCAGGCATACAGACGCGGGCATAAGGGTCTGGGGTGTTGCCGAGGCAGGGATTTGGCTGCGGGGTGAGTGGGTGGTCAGAGAGGTGGGTCACAGGGCCTCGGGGACCTCAGAAAGGCAAGAGCATTTCATTCTGTATCTGATGAGAAATCACGGAAGAATTTGAAGCAAAGCGTGATGTGGCCCGATTGACACCTTCCAAAGACCACCCTGGCTCTGCAGAGAACAGGCAGGAGCGGAAGCAGACTGCTTGGGTTGTCTAGTTGGGGAAGGTGAAGCTTGGGGCAGGAGTGGCAGCCCACAAGAGGCCCTGCGTGGGGGACAGGCCCCAGCAGTGTGGAGGACTTCACAGTGGGAGGTGGGTCAAAGCTGGCTATGGGGGGGTCAAAACTGGGGACAGTGACAAAAGACCTGGATAGGGTTGACAGAATGGCCCCTAAGAGACTGTTCCATCGCCCAGTGGTCAGAGCAGAACAGCCCCGTCTAGCCCCATCTGCCTCTCTGTGCAGCCAGGCCTGGAGGACATGCCTAATAGAAATGTCTTCCTAAGATCCCACAAGTAAGATGTCTGGGTCTGCAATTCGACCCACGTGACAGAGGTCGGTGCTGATCTCTCTGCTGCGTTTCCTGGGGGTTGGCGAGCCCTGGGGGCTCCTGCTCAGGGACAGGAAGCTGGGGACCTCCTACCAGCCGGCAGGAAGGCACACATTCAGATGCATGTATTTTCCAGAGCAGCTGATTATGAACCGTGAGGCCTCCTTCTAGAAGGCCTAGGCTGTGTGGGCCCTTGCCAGAGGACATGGGTGTGTGTCCCCTAGGGAGACCACAATTGCAACCCTGTCCTGGGGGCAGGGTCTCAGGGGTCTCCTGGGGTGAGGTTATAGGGGAGTCAGCCCTCCAAGGGCAGAGAGAGAGGAGTCTCCTCCCTTGACGTGGGTGGGTGGCCTGGCGCTTCCTGCCCTGGGCCTAGGTGATCCCTGCGGCTCCTCAGAAAACTGAAGTTTGAGACTGAAAGAGAACAAAGAGAGAAGAAAGAGAAAAGGCAATAAAACAGACCCACAGATAATGAAGAAACACTCAGTACAAGTCAAGACGAGGCGATAAAACTCAGTTGAAATGGATGAGGTGAGAGTCTGAGAGGGAGCCCGGCCAACAGCACGAGAAGTTCCACACGGAGAGGAGGAAGACGGTAGGCGTGTGCGTGACGGAGTAAGGACACGCCTTCAAAACGGAAAGGACAAGTGTGTATTGACATGGAACCTCACAGGAGAGGAGTGTTTCCAGCAGTCGGCGGAAAGGGCCGTGCCAGGCGGCGCGGGTCTGTAACCAGCTCGGGTCCCTCTTGAAAGTGTGGAGTCCAAAGGCGGTCTGGGCCCCTTCCCTCCAGGCTCATAGACCTCCGGGAGGTTGTGGTCTTGGGCTCCCAGAACCAGCGCCTGTTCCGCAAAGGCCGTGGGCAGCAGGGAAGAGAGGCCGCGAGGAACCAGCGGGGTAGCTGTTCAAGAGGTGATCCCAGGGGATCACCAGGTGCCCGGGCGAGTGCCAGCTTCTCCCTGTCTCCGCCCCCGCCCCCGCCCCATGGCATCCAGGGGAAAGGACCATGAAATTCCGGCGTCCATCTGCAGTGAACCAAGACTCGCAGCAGCACCTGCTAAGTAAGAAGCAGCAGCACCTGTGTAAGAGGCCGTGCGGCCCATGGGGCGTAGGGTGAGATCAGGTAGCCACTTCCTCCTGCGCTGGAGCAGAGCCCACTCGGAGAGTTCAGTCCCGTCTGCAACCCCGGTGTCTGGCTACATCTTACCTTATTTTCCCAAGTGTCTTGTTGGTTGTGTCTACATACAACGCTAGGCTCAGGGTCCGGGTCCGGGTCCGGGTCAGGGTCCGGGTTATAGTGAGCACCTGATCAGCATACGCACCCTGGGAACCCTCGGAAGCTGGCGCAGATCGCTGTGATGTCTCCAAGGCCAGCCGGGGGAGATGTCTAGGACACCAGTGTTCCTGAAGTCAGGACGAGGACCACCACCCAGCCTAGCCCCTGAGGATTACCCAAGAAGACCCAGACATGAGCCCTGAGTTAAAAAGGGGCAGCAGACGCCCTGCCCACTGGTCCCACTGGGCATGCGTGAGGGAAGCCCAGGTGTTCCTGGGGCTCTCCTTTCTTTCATGCTTCTCAGGGGATCAGAGTCTGCCCAACCGGGACGGCAAATTACTCTAGGTCGTAAAGAGCTTGAACCCCTGGAGGCCCATCAAGATCGGGTGCACCAGACCAGTTCCCCTCGGAAAGCTCTCGAGCTCCGGGAGACCTGAGTGAGCCGGGACAGAGGCTGTGGCGGACCTTTGCCCGGACGCGCCAGCAGCGCTGGGTGTGGCCGCATAGGTGGGTCCTGCGCCGGGTGCTGGGGATACTGTGCTGAGTGCGGGGACACTGTGCTGAGTGTGGGGGCTGCCGTCCTCCAGGGCCCTGGAGTGGGGGTGCAGGGCTCCTCCCAAAGAGGAGGCCTGGGGAAGAACAGGCAGGCAGAGTGGGGAGCTCCTGGTGAACCCTGAGACCCCACGATCCCCAGGTGGGGCTCAGAGCACAAGGTCACTGTGATGGAGGCTGAGGGCCCTGTGTCCCAGGGCAGCCAGGGTTACCCCAGACCTACGGATGAGTCCCCACAACCGTGACTAATGAGCAAAAAGAGCTAACGGACTCCTCTCCCTTCTCCAAGCCTCTGCCAGCACTGCCACCAAGAATAATAAGCATTTAGAAACTAATTATACATCCGGACAGATCTGTTTCAGTCTACTGGATTGAACATAATCATATTAAAATATAATGAACACATTCAAATACACAAGGCCCGATGGCACAGCCACTTAGAGCCCGCGCTGGCCAGGGAGCTCAGCCGCGACCGAGAGGGGAGGTGATGGCCTGGTGGGAGCGGGGACCCTCGGGCCTGAAATTGATTTCCTTGTCCCTTTTGGTTTAGGTCCCAAATCTGCAGCCTCCTACCCCAACGCGGGCTTGTTCTCGCACACTAGCGGTGGCTCTGTGCCCTGACTTTGTCGTCTGGGGCTTCGTCTTTGTCCCGCTGGGGCTGGAGAGACGGCGCAGGGGCCGCAGGGTGCTTCCGGCATGCTGATGGCCGCAGCCTGCACAGCTCCCAGCAGCCAAAGTCCACGGGGCGGAGGTGGGGGGCCTTGCCGATCCCACCGTGTGGGAGGCCTGGCCCAGGTCCTCCCTCGGAGGCCGGGTGGAGGGCACTGACCAGCACTGCTGTTTCCCAAGCCCCGGCCTCTGGCTCCGCATCTGGCCCTGCCCAGCTGGACGCACGGAGCCCATCTCCAGGTCTCCAGCTTGGAGGCGGACTCGGGCCTCTCCTGGGAGTCTCCGGCACCTGTCGCACGTTTGCGCCCCCCACGGCCTGGGTCAAGGCTCCGGCCTCAGCTCCCTGTGGCTCCTTGCGGCTGTCCTGCTCTTCTCGGCCTCGTGCGGTCCTCAGCTGGGAGCGACACCCCCGGTGGGATTTGGAACGTGTCAAGGGTGGGGGGAAGGGGCCCCTGTAAGCGTGGCGGTCGGCTTGTGGAGCAGCCATAGCAAAGGCAAAGGAGTCTGGGGCCAAGGCCGCTGGTCTCTGGGCCGTCTCTACGTGGGCGCTTCGGGACCCTGGGGAGCTCCATCAGAGACTGATGAGGGAAGCCACGGGTGAGACCCTGACTTCCCCTCCCTTCCCCGTCCCCAGGGAGAGGCCGGCGGGCCGGACACACAGCGACCCTCGGGCCTGGGCGCCCACCATCTCAGCCACCACTCTGGCTTCCAGAATTGTCCCTCCCCTAAATGAGGCTGGGAAATCGTGGTTCTCAGGCCAGAGCTAGCCCACAGAGAGAGTCTGGCCACTGCTGTTCCTGTGTGGTTGCGCTCTTTATCTTGTCGCTTTGAAACTTGGGTGTCGTTGCCGGCATGTAAGAGTCAGCTGGTTTGTCATCGTCACCATCTGGATTTCCAGTTCTGTAAACACCACAGCCGGCCCTGCTGGACGTAGCCCCTCACGGCAACAGTCAGTCGGTGACGAGCTGTGGCTACTCCTTTGGACGAGGGGAATCATTCCATCGGAGTCTCCCACCACCTTCTTGCTAGACGTTTGGCTTTTTGGCTCTTTATATGACTGCCCTGTCCCTGCGGGCACTGGGGTCACCATGCCCTGCTGTGTAGCAAGGAGCCAGGACCGATGCGCCCACAGATCTCATACTAATGTGAATCAGACCAGCGCCTGGCCAAGAGGAGGACGGACCATGAAATACCGCTGACGGGGGGCCTTGAAGACGGACCGACATCTGCTCACAGCTCTGGAGACTGGAAGTCTGAGGTCACGGTGCCAGCATGGTCGGGGTCCGGTCAGAGCTCTCTTCCTGGCCGGTGGACAGCCACCTTCGTGCTGTGCCCTCGCACGGAGGGGAGGGGGAGAGAGAGGGAGCAAGAGAAGAAGAGGGGCGTGATTGTTTCTTTCTTCTTAGAACGCCGCCCTCATACAGGATTAGGGCTCCACACTGACCACCTCCATTAACCTTAACTGCTTCTTTAAAGGCCTTGTCTCCAAATCCACTCACGTTAGGGGTTAGGGCTGCAGCCCATGAATTTGGAGGGACACAGTTCTGTCCACAGGAGTGAGCGCAAGAGTGGCCGCGGGGGTGGAGAGGGGCGGGGGTGTGAGGTCCTTGCACGCCCCACCCCGAGAGCTCCTGGCCTTGCGTCGGGGGGGCCTCTGGCCTGCGAGAGAAGCTGTGTGGCCTTTGGGCGTTACTCAGCCTCTCTGCTTCAGTCTCCCCCACTGTAAATCGGGCAGTGCTGGGTTAGTCTCTTTTGCAGGTTGCTGTTTGGATGTTGACACATAATTTTACGGCCCGATGAAGGACCCAGCCCTGTGTGGGCACATGACACGAATGATCCTGTCCTAGTGCCAGCGCAGGCCCCCTGGAGCTCCCGCGGGACTTCCTGACCCTGGGTCCTTCCCTCCTGATCCCCGCGTGTGAGTCAGCCTGTTACCCCCAGCCTGTTACCGCCCCAGCGTGTGAATCAGGCTACCCCGCGGCTCCCACCCGGGGACGGCGGTGAGGAGAGGGCGTTCGCTGATAGTTCAGTCTTTACCTGCCGGAGCCCAGCTGCCCGCAGGAGTGTTTTCCTCTTAATAGGGGACTCTTCGGAGCAGAAAGCCTCCGAGACAGCAGGGACAGCGTGGAAGCAGAAGGGAAGGGAACATGCACGGATGTAGCAGCAACGTCTGCCCGCAGGGCCATCTGCCCCTGCACGAGGTGGTCCCCAGGTCTGAGGGTGGGGCTGACCTGCTCCAGCAGGGTTCGGGGCATTGGGGCTCTGGGGAGGTTCTCGGGGAGCTGGCAGAGCCGGACCTGTCACGGCCAGGAGACAGACGCTGGGGTGTCGTCCTCCTGGGACAGCCAGACCTGGGGCTGTGCCCTCTGTACTCTGGGGGCTTCTTTTTAGGGGCGGGGAGAGGGATCCTCCAGGGAGAGCTGGGAACACCGGGGGTATCAGTGGCTGTGCCCGGCTGGTTCCGGAAACTTCTTCTGAGACTAGGGGACAAAGGACTTTGACCAAGGCCTGGGGCTTGCTTTGGAATGAATGTAAAGTATATTTTTAAGCTTTTGTTTAACTTCCAGCTGGTGAACATCCGGTGTGCTGCTAGTTTCAGGGTATGACACGGTGACTCAACACTTCTCTACGCTTGTCGTGATGAGGGTCGTTTTCTTTTGTTTGAGAGAGAGAGAGGGGGAGAGAGCACGCGCACGCGCACACGCACACGCACGGTGGGGCGTGGCGGAGGGAAGCGAGGCTTCAGCAGACTCCGCACTGACCGTGGAGCCTGACGTGGGGATCGAGCTCAGGAGCCTCCGGTCATGACTTGAGCCGCAATCAAGAGTGGCGACTAACGGACTGCACCACCCAGGTGCCCCCCACAAGTGCCCTCTGAGCCCCCACCACCTGCGCCCCTTCCCTCCCCGCACCTCTCCCCTGCGAACCATCCGTTCGCCGTCTCTAGCCGAGTCTGTTTCTTGGTTTCCCTCCTTTCCTTTGTTTGTGTGTTTCTTCCATTCCACACGAGTGAGGTCACGGGGTCTTCTTCTCTGACGGACTTGATGTCCCAGTTTGTCTTTCCCACAACAGGTTCTATGGGGCAGGACGGGCAGGACGGGCTTGGGGATCAGGTCATCCAGTGGCTGTCCCTGGATCGGCCCAGAACCAAAGGGCAGGCAGGCTCATCTGGGCGACAGAGGCCAGGCGGGGGCCCTGGGGGGCAGGGTGGGGTCCCAGTGGCAGTCGGCTTTCTGGGCCCACGTCTGAGAATCTTCATTTTCTGGGGAAGAGAGACCAGCCAGGAGACTGGGTGTCCCAGGGGCAGCGATGGCTCTGGTGAGGGGAGCGTGCTGGGGAGGCAGGGAGCCGGTGCCCACACCAGGGTTTGTGACTGAAGCCTGCGCCCCAGAAAACGAAGATGACCTTCCCGGCCTCCAAAGGTCTTGACATGCTTGGGACCCAAGGTAGGGTCCCGTGTTTGTCCATCCTCCTTGGCCATGGCATGTGTGTGAGTGACACTTGGGTGGCATGCTAGGTAAAGAGAGAGGCTGTGGGTGGCCAGAGGGACCCTGCCAGGTTGCGCTGGTGGATCCCCGAGGGCTGGGCAGGAGGGACACTGGCCAGGCGTACCTGTAGCATCTCTGCAGAAAGTTAGCGGGCCCCGGTGGGTGGCTGTGTTTGAGCATGTGGTGCGCACCTGCCTACTTCTGCCACCACCAGCTCCACAGTGCCTTGTGCCTCTGTTTCTTCATCTCTAAAATGGGGATAATGTGAATACTAATACCTTCATCCTAGGGTTACTTTCAGGATCAAGTTAGGAAACTCAGGTACAGCACCTAGACGTATGCTTGGTACCGAGTACTTAATTTGCCTCAGACTATGACTAAGTATTTATTTCATCCAATTTAAGATCGCCGAGATTGTTAAAAGTCACCCCGATTTCAGAGATGTTAAAACAAAAATCATTAGAGTCTTGGAACTGATTAAATATGGTATTATTTGGTTATGAGGGACCAGAACGGAGGGACGCCAGGTCCCGCCGCCTCTGCCAACACAGCGAGTTCGACGTGACCTGACCTAGGGGTCTTCTCCTTCCGTGTCCTTGGGTCAGAGGCTAGATGTGGGTCCAAGGTGGCAGGCTGGTGAGCTTCATGGTGGAGGGCAGCGAGGGGGTCCCAGCAGAGCCAGCTGAGCCCTGCAAGCTGGGACTGGCAGGATCACCAAACACCAAGTCCTGCTGGGCTGAACCCACGGGGGCTTCTGGAGACCAGACCGAGGAAGCCGATGTCCCCTCCTCTCTCGCTGTGTGCCGAGCAGGAGTCCCAGGTTACGTAAGGACCATTGTGTTGTGAAGTAAGACTGGCGATGCACGTCTCTTTAATTTGCTTACTGTTATTATTAGTAACAACTGAGCCGCCACGGACCTCACAAAATCACGACGCACCACTGCATGTAGACCCTATATTTAAGACCAATTCACGTATCAAGGTCACGGACCGAAGGAGTGTCTGTAACTGCGGAAACTCTGGCCACTGCGGTGAGCTTCTGTGAGATCAGTCTGCGTGGAGGCAGATCATGGGGGCTGCCCCCCAGCACGCCCCATAGACAGCTGACTTAACGGCAGCCGACATTCATTCAACAAGAATTTACGGGGTGTCTACTAGCGCCAAGCCCTGAGCACATCTGCAGGGACAGGCCCAACTACCATGTCAATGATCGTAGCAAGGGTGGCAGAAACTCTCTTGCACCATCTTACTCAGCCAAGAAAGCTAAGAAAGGGGCCCCGTCCTGTCCCCTCCTTTTTAACCTGGCTTCCCCATCTCTGTAATTAATTATCGAGGATTCTTTTGGGGTTTCAAATGTATAATTATGTCCTCTCTAAAGAGCGAGGATGGTTTTATTTTGTTTCTTCCTTCCCAATGCTGAGCCTCACACTGCTTGTCTATTCCTGTCCGTTAATGCCCACAGCACGGTATTAATAGTAGCGGGGACCGCAGCAGTGAACAGTCGTGGTGATCGAGACTTTAGCCCGTAAGTAAGGGGCTGGATGCTGACTTTTGAACAGATGTGGACACAAGGAAATATCCAGTTTCCTACTTTACTGTGGTTTTCCACCTCCAGTTTAACTGCTCAGAGCCCTTGATAGTTCCCGGCTTTCATTTGGAGGGACTGGAGTTTAGGCTGCTTTGCTTGTGCGGCTCTGAGCCAGGCCATGTCGAGACATCCAATCCCTGGAGGACTAGTACTTGCAGAATGATCCCACAGGTGCTTCTGAGGAACCAGTTCCCGGCTTTGGACTTGGGTTAGAATCTCCGCTCTGCCTGGGTGTACATGTTATTTCCATATATCCAAACTATTTTGGATAGAAATGGGTAGAAAGTGAATTTTCACTATTACAGTACATTTAAGGGAGCGTTTAGCCTGCGCTTTTGTATTTTTCAGGCACTCAGTGGACATTTCCTACATGCAAACCAGCAGTTTATTCTTTTTTTTTATTTGTGCTTTTGAAGACTCCTTGGTATTAAAATATTTTAAGTGACGGTGAGCAGTCACTTCTGCAGGACAGTCTTAGAGTCAATAAACACGAGCACAATGGTCCGGATTTGTTGTGCAGCAGCACTTTGAGCAGCGTTTTCCTCTCTGACGACATCTCTCCTGCCGAAGGAGCTCCAGTGCTCACGGGTTCCGGTAAACACAGCACTTAGCTTTGGGGCTGGTTGGAGCTCAAACTATGCCCTGACTTCTTGCTCTCAGCCATGGTACCCACTAACCACCACATGGCATGACCCACTCCACTCAACCCTTCATTAGAGGCACCGTCCAAACAGGATTACAGTAAGGGAACACTGGGTCACTCTTGGAGAGATTGTCAGTTGGTACAACCACTGTAGAAAACGTTACGGCGCTTCCGCAAGCAGTTAAAAATAGAATTTCCATAAGATGCAGGAAACCCACTTCTGGGTGCGTATTCAAGGAAATAAGTCACCATCAAAGAGACACTCACACTTTCATGTTCGTTGTGGGGTTATTCACAGTAGCCAAGATGTGGGAACAACCCAGTGTCCATCAACAGGTGAGTCAAAATAGAAAATGTGATACATATACACATCTCTCTCTCTCTCTCACACACACACACACACACACACACACACACAGAGTTATTGGAATATTAATCTGCCAAAAAGGAAGGCAATCCTGCCATTTGTTACAACAGGGATGGACCTGGAGTGTATTCCGATAAAAATACAATTTATTTGTGCATCAATTTGATGACCCATGTGTGGAGGGTTTTGAGAGAAAGACCCATGTGCAAAGCCCTCTGCAAACATCACGGAGCATACAGTCACAATTATAACGTGCCTGGGGCTGGGGCTACGAGACGCAAAGGCTCTAACTCGATGCCCGAGGCAGTCAGAGTGGTGGGAGCATTCTTGGTGGACACTTGAAGTGGGTCTCAGTCTGGATCATCAGTCTGGGAGTATTTTGCTGTCCTGGCAACTGAACAGAACCACTCGCCCCACACGTATGAATTATTTATGTCAAACAGATGCAGGCTTGGACACTCCAGTGGTAAACACTAGATTCTCAGCCACACCTTACTCCCACAGGTATTGCAATTTTTAGATATTCCCAAAAGGGACCAAAATCCACGAAGGACTGAGTTTGCCTGTGACCCACGTACCCAAATAGATCCTAGGAGACCTCGATGCTGGGATGACAAGGTGGCCCGTCCATGCAGACTCCAGCCCCGTCTCTCCCTTCCCCCCAGGCAGGCATGGGGACCCACCATGTTCCTAAACGGTGGGACCGGAGGGCAGAGTCCACACCTCCCTCCCAGACACTCTCTAGGACAACCTGGTTCTTTGAACCGGAGGGACAAGAGAACCTCCTTTGGCCTGGGCTTGTGTCTGTGCCCCATCTTGATTCTGGGTCCTGTGAGACTGCGTCTTGTGGTGCGTTCACTTCTGTGCCACCGTCACCCCTGTCCCACTGTGGGTTCAGCCCAACACCCGCCTGAACAGAGTGGTTCGGCCACTGTCTGTGAGGTGTGAAGGGAAGGAATTAATCGTGATGGCTGGCATGTGGTGTGCTTACCCCGTGCCAGGCACTTACAACAGCCCTAGGCAGTAGCTGCTGTTATCATGAGGTCCATGTTGCTGGTGAGGGAAAGGGAAGCACAGAGAGGTCAAGACACCTGTCCGTAGCCACACGGCCCACAAGCGGCAAAGCCAAGACTTGAACTGCATGGTTGGAGGCGCTCAGCCGTGTTCTCAAACACATCACGACCCCCAGTCCCTGCATACCATGGGCTGGTAAAAGAGGGAGCCGACGGAGCCCGTGAGTGCCCAGAGTGCCTCCCGGTGAGGGACCAGTGCTCAGGAACGCTTCGGGTGTTAAAGGAAGTGGCTGTGTCAGCTGGGTCATTGGTGGTGACATGAAAAGCTGAAGAAGACATGAATGTGGGTCAGGAAGGAGCCCAGAGCTCTAACTTCCAAACCTGGGCTCAAAAACCCAGCTCCTGGCTGACCTTTCGGGTGATAATAAAGATAACTGGCAAATGGCATGAAGGAGACATTCTAGAAATTAATTGTCCTGAGGACTTTCTTGAGGAAGTGAGGTAAGCAGTTAACCTGGGAACAAAGAGCTATTTTCAGTAGGTACTTACGGTGGGTCCCAGCGTGCGTACGGCCACTGGGGACTTGGGAGGGCACGCAGCGTGGCTCTTGTCTTTGAGAAGCTCCGAGCGAGATGGGAAGACATGGGTCCGTCTTCTATGCAGATGCCAACGTAGAGTGTCTCATTAGTTGGCCCTGGGCCATCAGTCCCAGCCTGTGGAGGGCCTCTTGGTGTCCCCCATGGTGTGTCAGGCCAGCTATGACCTGGAGAGGAGCATTCTGGTGAGATGGCTTCTG
This sequence comes from Mustela erminea, assembly GCF_009829155.1. Lineage (NCBI taxonomy): Eukaryota > Metazoa > Chordata > Mammalia > Carnivora > Mustelidae > Mustela > Mustela erminea. Next base: position 38,935,319 of record NC_045633.1, on the reverse strand, counting down.
GCTGGACCAACCCTTTCTGGCCGAGGCACCAGCCCCTGGCTTTGTGTTTCTCTGGCACAGCGTGAGTGCCGCAGGGAAGGGCACCAGAGGCCAGCTGAGCAGCAGGAGAAATCGTTCCTTATGGGAAGCTGCCATCCCCAGGGCCCAGGACTCCTGTCCAGCTGTGAGCAAGTTCCAAGTAATTAAGTGGATGGGTTCTAATGCCCTTGTGACCGTCAGTGTGGACATCCTCTGCTGAGAGCTCCTGGCAGGCCTTATTGTGGTCTTGGCAGCCAGACTAGCCCTGGAGGGTGCCCCTGCCCTGGTGTCCACTCTGCCTGGAGGGGGACTGAGGAGGGAGACGACTCAACACATCCAGAAGTTCTTGTATATGGGGGGTGGTCGCTCTCTTTCGAAATCGGTGTTTGCTACAGCGTGGATGGTGCTAGGCCTTTCATGGCCACCAAAATAATAGGTCACTCTTCTTTTGTGTTTCTACTGTCATGACCCAGGATACTTGTTTTTCCTTTTTAACTTAACATGACAACTGAAGGTGACGGAAAGACTTTAGACATGTGTGCAGCCCGTGCGGGCAAGCGGGGGCTCTAGTGTGTGTGAACCCGAGTCGTGTGCGTATGTGTGGGAGCGCATCTCGGTGCCCGTGTCGATGGGGCAGTGCGTGCAGCCGTGTGGCTGTGGGATGAGTTCTCCTGGTTGTGTGTGGGTTTGAGGATAGGTGCTGGGTGTGGGTCTGAGATCACATAGAGACCGTTAGAGGATGTCTCTTTGTAGGGGGTCTCCGCGGCCCCAACCTTCGGGGATTTCCAGCCCAGTCACACAAAATAGAGCCTCAATTTTGGGGGACTGTCCAAGCCACATGCCCAAACCCTCAGAGAACCGAAGATCTTATGTCAGGATGATCCAAAGACCATCGTCCAGATGGTCTAGACTGACCTAGATTATGCAGGTTTCCGGTCCAGGCGGAAGATGCAAGCCCATAAGCGCGCAGTCAGTTAACAGGCCTGGCGTTCATCCTTCAGGAGCTGACCTACCTTGGGCACAGGGCAGAGCCTGTCTCACAGAGCAGGGGTGGGGCTCACACTCAATGCCTACCATGCAACAGATTTGAAACCATCCTTTACCACAGTGATAACGTCCACACACACCTCTTCAAGGCTTTGTGTTTCTTTTTTTTTTTTTTTTTAAGATTTTATTTATTTATTTGACAGAGAGAGATCACAAGTAGGCAGAGAGGCAGACAGAGAGAGAGAGAGAGGAGGAAGCAGGCTCCTTGCTGAGCAGAGAGCCCGATGCGGGACTTGATCCCAGGACCCTGAGATCATGACCTGAGCCGAAGGCAGCAGCTTAACCCACTGAGCCACCCAGGCGCCCCAAGGCTTTGTGTTTCTTAAAGGCACTTTCTGAGCCTCATCGCCTCTGGGCTGGCTTCTGCAGGGGATGCTTCCCGGACCTGGAGGGACAGCTCTCGCAGAATCAGAAGGCTGCTCTAGAGCAGGGAGCCTTTCCCAGGAGGCGCTGTGCAGGCGCCCGGCTGAGGAATGGAGACTCATCTGTCTTTGCCAGGAGAGGCCGGCGCCCGCTGCGCTGGGCAGACCTCCCCCCGGGCCGGCTCTTTCAGACAAGGGCTCGTGCAGGGCGACCAGAGCTTGCTTGGTTCATCACCAAGTTTCTCCCAGTCAAACTCTCCGTACCTCGCATCTCTTGAGACTCTTTGTTTTAATTTCCTTTTAACTTCAATACGGAACCAAAGAGAGCCAATATTGATTAAATGTTCGTTCAATAAGTGTTTGTTTCACAGCAGTTATTTTAAGGTTGTCCCTGCGTGGGCCCACAGGACACAATGTACATCTGAAGGACTCCCTGCCTGGAGCTTTTCTCAACGCAGTGTTGCCAGGAAAGAGGGAAAGCATTTGGACAACCGCAGAAGTGGGCACCGCTGAAGGGTGGCTTCGGCCCAGCCAGGTGCCCTCACCCGAGCCTAGATGTAAAGGCCGAGTAGGGATGAACCCGGTGTTGGAGAAAGAGGAGAGGTGAGGCCAGAAGGGACCCCAGAGGCTCCGTACACGTGGGAGCAAGCCTGACGGCAGCTGGTGAGGGGATGCTAATCTTGGGTGCCCCTTGTTTTGTCCAAGGAAGATGGGATGACGTTGACCCGGGACTGGGAGCAACGTCACGGGCTTGGCAAGGATCCTCTCCCTGGGGCGGCTATTTCTAACTTCTGGCCCCGTTAGTTTCTGTGGCTCTGCTGATGTCAACGGCAAGGCAGCAGATCGTGCGGGCCAGGTGCTGGGCTTTCTCGCAAGGTGCAGTCGTGCTGGAGGTTCCGTGGCTCTCCACGTGGCTTCTATTACAGCAAAGCCCTTGGGAGCGTGAAGGGAAAAGTACCTGTCAATATTAAGGTTGGTTCCAAATGCACATTACCGGTTGGTTGTGTAATGCCCTCGGGTGACCCCGAGGCCTTGTTCGTAACTAAACATCTGTCACGACTGTTATGACTCATCTTGTGCCACTGTCCTGTCTCAGCGCGGAAGGGAGGGTGCGGACCACCGAGGCGGCTGACTTGAGTAAATAACCCACCAGCAGGTGCCGGCAGTAAGTTTCTGTCAACTCCTTGCAGAGCGTGCGTCTCCGCCGGCGTTCCCTTGATGGGCTCACAAACCTCTCTGAGAACATCGCTCTGGACCTCCGATGCGGCTGCCCGAGCAACCCGGAGAGGGGAAGCCTGAGAATGAGGAAAAGGGGGGCGGAGGAGCCCCCGGAGGGGGAGAGGAGCCGCCGAGGAGCCAGGCCCCCGACTTCCCCACTTGGCAAGTCTTCTTCCCCCAAACCCCCTCGGAAAAGCGCTTTCTCGAGTGTTTGCTCAGGACTTGATTGTTTTCAGCCCGCAGGTAGGGGGTGGTGCGGGGGCTGGGAGCCTTTGCTGCTGCCGAGTGTCCCCCTGTGGGCAGGGAGAGGACGCCTCACCCCTCAGGGAGGGGTCCTGGGAGGAGGGGTGTCCCAGCCGGGTACCGGGTCCTGGGAGGAGGGGTATCCCGACTGGTGCAGAGATCAAACGGTTCGTCGTGAGCCTGACGGGTTCCCACTGACTGTATCTGAGACGTGTGCATGGGGCAGGGGATGGGTTTGAAAACGGACCTTCTCAGGACCAATTAGTTTGGAGGGTGCTTGTTAGGACAAACGGAAACAGATGTCCCTTATAGAGTGCGTACCCTGGGGCTGGGTGGGCGCGGAAGCCTGGCAAAGACAATCTCCGTGAATCCTCGTGATAACCCCAGAGGAGGATTGTTAACCCCAGACTTTCAGCAACTGGCTCCGGATGGCGCAGACAAAGGTCAAGCCAGGATTCCTACCCAAATGTCTCTGAATCCAAAACGTACCTTTGTGACCACCGGCCTAGCTGCCTCTCCGCACTCACAGGTGAGGAGGTCAGTGCAGGGCCGAGGGGCTGTATGTGCTCCAAGCCACAGGTTTCCTGGGGTTCGATTCTGCTTTTTCTTTTCCTTGGAGACATTCCAGGATATAAACACTCAAGAGGAATGTCAGCTCTGGGTGGTTTTGTAGGGAGGGAGACTGTGATCTATGTGATGCTGGTGTCGTCGAGTTGGTCGGCGGTGAGTCATTCAATCAGATGTCCGCAAATGGTCCCCCGAAGGCTTTTTGGAATGGGCTCTTGGGCCCTCTCTGCCTCCAGCAGCCAGAAGTGCCCAAAAGTGGCAGTGGTGGGGGCCACGAGTTCATGGTTGGGCTGCGGGGGATAAAAAGGAAGTGGGAATATCTTAGGGGACTGCAGCTCCTGATTTTCAGCAGTTTGTCCCTGGGGCCGGGGGCTCGACGGCAGGGCCCAGCACACGATGCTGTAAGACTCTATCCAGAACCTTCTCTAACACAACTCGTGGTTTGGGAAATCAAAGCTGGGAGCTGACAAGACCCTTGGCCAAGGGCGTGTTCTGCTGAAGGGCAGGCTCGGAGGGTCGGCTCGCGAGGGCTGGCGAGGTGTGGGAGGACGGTCCGGGCCGGCCTCCCCGTCCCAGCTCACCCCTTCTAGGAGAGGAGCCCGAGAGGAGGCATGACCCAGTCCAAGGGTGAGTTTCCTTGCTGGCCTTTGCTCAGACTGGGATTCGTGATAGACTCCTGGGTGCTTGCCCTGAGAAAGTGGGGGGCGGGCACTTTGGGGGAAGGGTCAGGACTGGGGCAGAGACACACGTCTGCATGTCCTGTGTGGGCTGTGGCAAATAGCAAGTGTGGCTGGTGCTACAGAGGGAGAGGACCGTTGTCCACCCTGACGGCTCCAGAGCTGTCGCCCAGGACGTCACCAGGGCGTCCGACGGGGTCAGACTTCTGCTCAGCGTATTCGGACACGAAAAATATTTCCTCATTTGTTCCTGTGGCTTTGGGACTTAGAATTCTTTAGCCAGACGTGTGATGGGCATGAATTCGAGAGCGTGGGTACCCCTGTCTCCAGGGGCAGCAGTAGCCCAGGCAGAGCAAATCTGCTTCTCCCATGCCTTCTCCCTGGGGGGTGGCATTCATTCTTTTTGGACCCCAGGCTGAGGGCCTCTACGGCTCCAGGATGGTTCCCATCATGCATTCACACCCACGACCGCCACAAACATGCGTTTACATACTCCTTCCTTGGGGGCACACCCACACATTTCTCAAAGATTTCCTTATGCAATGGGCAGAAAGAGAAGATTGAGATGGGGCCACGGGAGTGGCTTCCACCCTCACGGTCTCGGCACAAAGGCTGGGCACGGAGGGGAAGGGCACACAGCCTGCGGGGACATGTCCTCACGTCCGTCTCCGGCACAGTGACTTGTGGAGCACATAGTCCTCTTGTCCTTTGTTCCTGAGCTGCGAACCTCCTTCAGAGAGTACCGTATCGGGGCCTGCAGAGTGTCGGGCCCTCCCCAGACCCTGAAGCGTGCTGGGCGGTGGCTCATGTGCTCACACCTAATACAGGCAGAGTAGACAGAATTATAAAGCAGGGAGGCATCTCTCCATGTGTCCCATGTACCTGCCCCAGGCCATTCTCACACCTCCTGATACCATTTTGGTTGCAAGTAACAGAAATGAGGTAGAGTCTCCTAAATGAGAAGAGGAACGTGTTTGGAAGACTTCGGGCAGGGGTTGCCGGTGGAGGGGTTGCCTCCGAGTCTCCAAGACCTCAAAGAGGACTGGAATGAAGGCCTGGGTGATGCAGAAAACCCAAGAAAGCTGCTTCCAGCGGCCCGTCTGCATGTCTCCAGTCTCTCTGTCCATAGGAAAATCATCCTTGCCAGATAGCTGCCAATTTTGGCAACCAGCTTCGACAGAGAGTCGGTGTGGTCTCAATTCCAAACTCCCTCACTGTTCTTTGCTGCCCACTCCCAATGAAGACAGCAGTCCGAGGGAGGAGAGTCAGAGGGTGAGCACTTGGGTGCTTCCGCTGTAAATACATGGGTGGAAGAGCAGGGCAGTGACCAGAGAAGTAGGTACCTTGTCGACACAGCCCCGTGAGGTACTACTGGCTTTTGTATACCATTCTTGAAGTTGGCCGCCCATCCGTTAAGCAGTTAATAGTAACGTGCTTGCTGTTAATGCTCTAAGCTAGAGCATTTAAAAGAAGGTGGTCCCCAGAGAAGACAATTCACTAACAGAACAAAAAGTCACTAATGGAACCGAAGCGATGGGGTAGATGAAGCTGGCTAGCGGCACTCAGTGCCGTGTGCAAAGAAATCCTATGTGGAGGGCAGGGACTGGGGAAGTAGGGTACCCCTTTATACCTCCCAGTTTTCTCCCCGATCTCATCCTTCAATTTATAAAAGAATTCTGCAGACTCTCTAATCCCGTCTTTGCCAAGTTGTAGGTAGACTTTCTCTTGACATACCTTCTACTTCACTTCTACTTCATTTCTTTGAGCCTGTAAGGGCACTGGTTGTGAAGACCTGACTTCCTCTAGCCAAGGTGCTCACTGCTCAGCCTGGAAAACTGGCGGGAGGGGGGGGGGGCGTCCTTCCTCTTTTGTCCAGACTTTGGACTGGGTCTAGAGCTGACTCATGGATACTCAGTAGGCCCAGAAGACCAGCCGGAAGGGAGTCCCCAGGAGTAGAGAGATACCCAGGTGGTTTCAACAGATGACAGCTCAGTCAACAGCCCTACCGCTGTGGTGCTGCCCCAACCCAATCTGAAGGAGGCTTTTCTACTATGGGGAGAAAGGAATGTGCACTCTTGATATATGAGCTAAAAATAGCCCATGTTCCAAACAAAGTGTTTTTAGTATTTTGAAATGAAAACGTGTAGGCAAAGCAAGGACTCAGAACACATGACTCATTAAATTGCGGACTCTGAAAGCAACGGACATTCAAAGGGAATTTTTCTTTCCGTATTTCTCCCTCCCACCCTTGCTTTGAATAGCTTATAAAAAGAGTCTCCACATAAACAGGACCCATCAGTTCCTCCACGACTTAAGGTCCCGCACGGTGAGAGGCAGAAGGACCTCCATCTCCGTGGCCTGCTGACTCAGACGGCCTCCCTAGCTGGGCTGGAATCGGCCAGAGCCGCCCCGCTGCCGGTCCTTCTTTTCCTCCTCATCCTCCCCGCACGGTCCCTAAAAGGTGTCTAGGGAATTCCATGGCACCTCTGGGGCCGCTGCTCCTCGCTGGATCTCAGCAGCGCTCAACTCATCGGCCATACCCAGGATGCCCATCACCAAGAAGTGGCTCCAGGGACGTCTTAGGGGAGAGTGCGTATTGATTGGTGCCTCGCGGGAGGCAGCTGTGGGCAGCTCCGTCAACTCAATGGATCGTCTATGGGCTCATCATGGGGTTGGGAAGGCTTGGGCTGCATCAGTGGTGTTGTTTTCGGTCTCATAGAAACCTTTCTATGGTCTGAGTCTTATGGGGAACTCAGTACTTAACGCAGAGAAGAGGATCTATTCTCAGTGGAGTAAGGTGTGTGTGTGTGTGCACGTGCACATGTGCGAGCGTGCAGCCTTGGGAGACTGGGGAGGTCCTCCAGGACCCCTGCGATGAGGAGGGCTGTGTTACCCCTGAAGAGGCTGTTGGGACACCTCCACATCACCAACCCTTAAGAGCTGTGTAAAAATCACCCCCAGCCCCTCCTAGTCGCCATGACATGCTTCACTGCTGATGATCACCACGGTTCTCCAGTGCCTTACTCGCTTCTTAGCGGCTGGTCGAGTCTCGTGTCTGTCCTGAGTCCCGGTGTCGTGTGAGGAAACTAAGACGGCCCTTGGGTCACCAGTCAACATTTTCACGTCGCGGTGCCTCCGCTTCAACGCCAGGGACTTTCCTCCGTCTCGGCCTTCGGTCCCGTCTCGGCCGTCCTCCTGTCTCCTTCGGGAGCGCCTCCCTCCCGAGAGCTCACGCGGGTTCTCCTCTCTTGGACCATCTGCTTTATGGCTGTTTATGATCGCTGTTCCTACTTCAGGATGTGCGGCCCTGTGAGAGAAAATCCTCCACGGGTACGGGGCCGGCGTGGGCGACCTCACCTACGCACAACCTTCAAGCCCAGTGGGCCCTTGCTTGGCTCAGGGCTTCTTCCAGGGGTCAGGGCCCCTCCCGATTCGCCACCACGACTGAGTCAACCCCGCTCTTCCAAAAACAACGTCACTTCCTCCTTCCCCAAGAAAACGAAGCTCCCAGGAAGACGCTTCTTCAACCCCCGGCTCCTGCGTTCGTGTTCGTTTTGCCCTCCCTGCCCATCACCGTGGAGGAGGGGGTCCCTCTACCAGGCCAAGGACCACCTACCGCGTGTGTGCAGACGTCTACTTCCTTCTTCACTCTCTCAGGAACCCTATTCCTTCCGTCCTACCTCCTCTGTTACTCGTCAGCCTCTTTCTTCTACTAATCATAGACATCTGCTCTCTTGTCACTTATCGTTTTTAAAAACCGATAGGTTGTAATTTTCTTCAAACTTCTTGAAAAATTGGCCGATGCCTGTCTTAATTCTCCCCCTTTCCCTCATGGTGGTCTGGCCTCGGTCCCTGTCAGTCCGCTGGTCCCCGTCTGGCTGGAGGAACGGACAGTGTTAGAGGAGAAGGAACAAGGCCGAGATACGGGCCAATTCGGACTTCCGCTCATCCAAGTTACGGGGGAGTTTACAAGCTCTATGTTTGTGGGCTCTGCCGACTAAATCAAGAGCGTTTCAAACAGAACCCAGAAATCTGCCCGCCGTCCCCTTCTCTTTGGGACGTTCACTGACAGCCTGTCGGGTCCCCACGTGCTCCAGCTGGGGGGTCCCCCCCGCCACGGCGTCACGTCCGGAAGCGCGTCTTGCTCTCTCGGCCACTTCTCGTCTCCTCTCTCCCTTCCCGTCCTGGCCGTCCAGTCGGGACAGCGGAGGGTCTTAGCCGCGAATCTGACCCTCACTCCTTCTCAGGGAGACTGTCTGACCCCGACTCGGGATTTCTTTATTCCAGTGATTTTTCTAACGCGACGCCTAGCAAAGTGATGATCCTCTGGACGTCACGTAAGTCAATATTCCTCTGAAAGGGCTTCATGCTGAGGAAGGTTCAGAGGACGCTGGTGCTTTATCTACCTCCCGGAGAACATCAACGCACAGGACAGTCTTAGACATGCCCTACCGCAAGGATCGTGGTTTATCTTTGTTCCGCCGGCTTTTCCAAACAGCTTGAGCCTGGAACACTGAGCGTGAATAAATGTGTGTGTGCGAAAGCCTGGAAGTCACACACTGCGTGGTTGTTTCCTCTTCCTGGGGCACGCTTGGTTCTCAGATCGAGCGAATGGGAAGAAACTGGAAAACGGGGCCAGCGAACATTGACACCGAAACCCATTCACACGCTGCAGGCTGGTGCGCCAGGCTCTGTGCCGGGTGCGGGGACAGAGTGAATCGTCTTTCTCCTAACAAGCTTGTGGGAAAGGATGGACTTGTACTCATCGTGGAGCTTGTGTGTTAGGATAAATTCACGCACGGGGCACGCCGAGGAGCATGTCACACGCGCACGTCCACACACGTGCAGGCTACAGGACCACCCCGGGGCGCATCATTCACTTGCAAAACAAGGTTGCGGCGTGGCGGCTCCCCCCGCGGCTGTACACGACACACGGAGGAAATGAACACGCGTCCGTCCACACTCGCCGTTTGTAGTTATCAGCAGCCACGCTGCTCCCGGGTGTTTTTCTCGCGTAACGATGTATTACCCACGTCCTCCTGCGGCTGGTGCTTTAGGCCGCTCTGTTTCGGCTCCCGCCGGCAGCGCCGCCGGGAGCGTCTTTGTACCGTCATCCTAGGAACCGGAGCGAGTCTAAATACACATTGTCTAGAAGGGAAATTTCTGGGTCAGAAAGTCTACGCACGTGTCCTCGTGCCGGACTGGCCAAGTGGCTCTCCGGAATGATCGTCCGGGTTTGCCTGAGGGACGGACCCCCAAGGACAGGGCCCTGGAGGGGCGGGGAAGGGACAAGATTGGAGAAGGACGGGGAGGTGGTGACCAACGCCGCAGCGCCCCTGAGGAAGCGAGACGCACAGGGCCGGGGCACCGTCTTCACGGAGGAGAAATTTCGATGCGCACAAAGCGTCCATCCCGGACCGCACAGAAAATGCCACACATGGTCTTAGCTCACGCGTTTCAATCGTTTCCACCTGCCTGGAGATTTTCTCCAGAATCTCCCTTTCGCCAAGGATCCCTTCGTTTTCTGTGAGTCTCTAATGAAACAATGACACGAATCTATGATTAACGCGGACGTTCATAAGGGGCGCCGGGGTAGCTCTGTCGGTTAAGCGTCTGACGACGGCAGTGTGGGTCGCAGCCTCGGGGGCTTAGGACCGAGCCCTGAGTTGGGCTCTTTACCTGGTGGCGACTCTGCCCTTCCTGCTGCTCTGCTCTCTTTCTCTCAAATAAATAAATAAAATTAAAAAAGAAAACACTAAAAAATTTTTAAAAATAAAAAGACCCACGTTGACATTAATAAACATCCTCTGAAGGCCCTCCAAGCTCAGTAACCCCGTTAGCCCCTAGAAATTTGCTTTCTTTGGAAGGGCTTTGGGCATTAGGCGTCTGCACGCTTGTCCTTCTGGCCCTTGCATCAGGACGCGGTGGCAGACCGGGGCTTACTGGCATCTGGGATAAACACAGCACCCGCTCATGCACCGTCTGTGTCCCTTCTCGGCTGGAAATCTAAGACAGTTTAGGGTAAACCGAAAGTGGATACGAGATGGTGCGGAATGCTAGTTTTTAAGACAAAAACATTCAAAGAGGTTTCTTGCTGGCAAAGGGCTATTTCGGACTATGACCCCGTAACGATCCATCATCAGAAGCCCTTTTAGGAAAGATTTGGAATCGTTGGGCTGGACCCCATGCATCCAGAACACGCACGGTGTTTGTATCAAATTTTTATTTGAGCATTTGGCTCCTGCGGAGAAGTGGGGCAGAGAAGGTGTCTTGCTGCTGGCGGAAGACGGCAGAGAAACGGCATTTTGCCTCAGGATCAAGTCAGCCTTGCCCGTCCCAGGTGCAAAGGGAACTGAGAGACACACCCAAGGCCGGTCCTGCCGGTTGTCTCTCCAGCCTGTGCCGCCGGAGCCACGTCTGGCTCTCTACCTGCGGTCCACACGTGGCCACGGCTGGAGCCGCTCCCTCCTGGACCTCTTATCCCTCCTTAGTCTGGCTTCGTTTTGTGATAAACCCTTCCAGACCTGCTGGGGCCATAAACCCAAAACATCTTATGCTCGTGGAGTCTGTGGGTCAGGGGTTCTGTGGGGACAGCGCCTCCCTGCTCTGTGACATCCGGTGCTTCCGTTGGAAAGACACAGACAGCTGGGCTTGGAACCGCTGGGTTGATTTTCAGGCTTGGAGCCCGGGCTGAGGAGGCTGAAGGGCTGAGTCAGCTGGGATTCCTCCGAGGGACCCGTGCTTCTCATCCAGGGCCTCCGGGTGTGAGGACAAGCGTCTAGGGACAGGCCTTCTAGGAGGACCCGCTGGGACCTGGTTGGCCTTTTATGACTTTGCCTTGTAAAAATCCCTTCTGCCGTATTTTAGTGGCCAGAGCAGACTAAACCCTCCCAGATTCAGGCAGGGGGTGTCGAGACAGCGCCGATCAGGGCGAGGAAGTTCAAAGAATTTGGTAAAGCTTCTTCTTCATGGACGCTGGTCCTTCTGCCGCCGGATCCCAGGGACGCGCCTCTGCTCCTGGGGGATGTGGGAGAACCAGATGCAGGGGTGGGTCAAGGTAAGGGGCGTTCCCAGTGCTCTGAGAATCCTGAGCGGGATTCTGAACACTGTGTTAGAAAAGCGTTAGTGTCTTTAAGTTACGCACCCTGGTACGTCCCACGTGGGCAGAGACCCAACGCGGACAGGTTTCAGGAAAAGTGGCAGCGAGCGCGTTCCGGAGGGGAGACTGGCCGGGGCTCCGACACGTCATTATGCGAGTGGGGCCCCCCACG